>NW_028227266.1:29472600-29510100 GCF_978045245.1 Mus caroli | reverse complement strand
GATAGCCAAGCTTATACCCCATACTACAGCTGTACTTGGTAATGTGTAAGAGTCACCCAGGTGGTACTGGTTTTGAAGGCATGAAGGGGTCATGAAGAACAGCTGAGGTTTGGCACTGTGAGTGGCCATAGAAGGCCATTGTAAAAGGTGAAGCCTCAGTTGAAGTTGATGGCCCAGGACTGAAGGGGTCAAGCAAAGGATTTGAGGCTTGGCACCATGAAGAGAGCCTATGAGAGGTTATTAATGAAGCCTAATTGCAGCAGAAGACCTTAGTGTATTGGAGATGTCAGTACCATGGGATAATCACCAAAAGAGCAGCAGCAATGGAGTGGATCAACCTGAGCTTAGAGTGCTACTTAAGCCAGAGCTGGAGAAGCAAGGCCAGCCCTTTGGAGGAGCCCAGGAGATCATATGTGGATCTCAGACATTAAAACAAGAATCTGTACCATTGAAGTTGCCTTGGAGACCCCAAGATGTTCGAGATTCCAGAGCCGAACAGGGAGTTAACAGGGAGTGGAACCTAAAACCTAAATCCCACCTATGTCTCTTCTGCCCAGCTATTGGCTGTTGGCATCTTTATTTACCAATCACAATGAACTAGAAATAGGGTCGCTTTGCTAGTGTCTACATGTGGACTCTCATCTCTGGGGCAACCAGTTTTGGGAGCACCAATTGACATTATAATACAAGCAGCATCAGGCCAAGCCACTACACTTTGACAATGAAGTTCATACATTCCCAGCTCTTGACTCCATGTTCTCACTGAAGCTCCAGAAGGTAGGAGATGCAGATGGATCTGTCAGGTGCATAGACCTTTTTTGGCAATATCCTCTGCCAGTCTAGCCTGTTCACCAGAGTCAGCTTTCTGATTCCAGTACCCATCCCTAGCACTGGAGACCACTGACAAAGCACAAAACTGGCCAGTCCGGCTACCTTGCAGGTGACATCTTTCTGGCCACTTAGCTGATGTGAACAGTTTTCCTCTGACACTATAATCTGTCTCATACATCACTACATTGTTCATAGATGTCTACACAGGAGTATTCAGACAGTCTTCATACACAGGACAAACCACAGACTCCAGGCCCTTCCCTGAGTACAGAGAACATGCCTTCCCAGCCTGGGTCCTGCACTGGCTTTCTGGATTTATAGGCCCTGGGGGCAAGGTCATGAGGATCTCTGTCAAGGGTGGGAAAGGTGTGGAGGCCCCAAATGAGTCTCAGGGAGCTCAGGTGAAAGGAAAAATACTGAACTTAGAGTCAAAACCCTGGGCTTGAGGTATGACTTTGCTGCGTCACAGCTATATGACCTTGGGGGTAATTGTATAACTTTTCTCCGTCTCACCTTCTATTCCAAAATGGTGGAACTGTACTCGACCTGTGTGACAGCTAAACACGGCTTGCTGCCAGTTTCTTTCCAAGTACAGCTAGGGACAGGGAAATCCTCAGCTCTGCTCTGAGCCATGTATAATGGAGGCCACCCTGTGACCATCAACTGTAGCTCTGAGGCGAGGCGGGAACATTTGTCTGAGTGGCTCTGGAGGATACTTGGAGCTGGGAAATGGACGTTTAGGGTAACAAGGATGTCCTATGGAGCCTAGAGAAGAAAAAGGGTGCCTGATTTAGGCATGGCTCCCAGGAAATGGAAGCTTTGCTCTCACAAGGATCTTGGCAGAACTTCTAAGGCAACAGTTACAGAAACCTACCTCAGCCTGGCCCTCACAGAACATGTCAGTGTTAGTATCTATACAGGCTGGGTTTTGTGTGTCAACTTGACAGAAGCTAGAGTCATCAGAGAGAAAGGAGCCTCCCTTGAGGAAATGCCTCCATGAGATCCAGCTGTAAGGCATTTTCTCAATTAATGATCAATGGGGGAGGGCCCAGCCCAATGTGGGCGATGCCATCCCTGGGCTGGTGGTCCTGGGCCATGGGAAGAAAAACAGTAAACGGCATCCCTCATGGCCTCAGATCAGCTCCTGCTTCTTAAGCCCCTTGAACCCCGTGAGTTCCTGTCCTGATTTCCTCCAATGATGGATTATAATCTGCAAGTATAAACTGAAAGAACAACTTGCTTTTTGGTCACGAAGCTCCCTTGCAGTGCAGCAATAGAAACCCAGACTAAGATAGAATGTGACCAGCTAAAGACAGAAAAACAGCCATAGAGAGGGATAAGGACCGAGCCTGGCCCCACGAGCCCTTAGTCAGGTCAGCAATCTGTCCATCTGTCCCTGTTAGCCCAGTTACTGACATCATGGAACAGGAGTGCTCTAGTAATTCTATCACCCCCACCATGAGCCCATCTGTGCAGTCAACACAGGACTCTACCCTCCCTGGCTCTAGGCACAGAAGGCAGGGGTACCATAATGTCACACACACACACACCAGCCTTACAGAAAAACAGCTAAGGAGCAGAAGAGGAAGATTCCTCCCCCAGACTCGCATCAACACCCCTAGCACTTGGTCTCTTCCTCGAAGGAGCACTGGTGGTTGCCAGGTTTCACAGGAGAGGATTTGCAGACACCAATGCCCAATGTGGTGCTATTGAAAAGGAAAACAAGGTGATCCCTTTCTGTGGACCTCCCTCTTTTAGGATCCCCGCCTTCTTTTAATTCTCCAATGTGCAACAGAGGTAGCAAACTCTCATTCCATGAAGCAACAGTTTCCTCTCTCAACCCAGTCAACCTGGGCCAGAGTCTCAGGTCGGCCACAGCAGCTGAGAGTGGAGATTTGAGTAAAGGAGTCTTAAAAACTTTTACAAATACAGAAGTGGATGCTCACAGTCATCTATTGGATGGAACACAGGGCCCCTAATGAAGGAGCTAGAGAAAGTACCCAAGGAGCTAAAGGGGTCTGCAACTCTGTAGGAGGAACAACAATATGAACTAACCAGTACCCCTCAGAGCTTGTGTCTCCAGTTGTATATGTAGCAGAGTATGGCCTAGTCGGCCATCAATGGGAGGAGAAGCCCTTGGTCTTGTAAAGATCATATGCCCCAGTACAGGGGAATGCCAGGGCCAGGAAGTGGGAGTGGGTCGGTTGGGGAGCAGGGTGGGGGGAGGGTATAGGAGGCTTTGGGGATAGCATTTGAAATGTAAATGAAGAAAATATCTAAACAAAACAAAACAAAACAAACAAACAAACAAACAAAAACTTCCCTTTAAACTGGGCATGGTGATGCATGCCTTCAATCACAGCACTCCTGAGGCAGAAGCAGACAGATCTCTGTGAGTTCAAGGTCAGCCTGGTCTACAAAGCAAGCTCCAGAACATCTAGGGCTGTTATACAGAGGAACTCTGTCCTAAAAAGAAACAAAAGAAAAACAAACTAGCAAGGAAACAAATATAGGAAACCCTTTCCTTTAGAAAAATTCCAACCCCTTCTTGTCTTCATGTAGAAATTGAGCTTTGATATTGGGAAAAATGAGGGGAGGGAGAAGAGGAGACCCTTTAGGTTTTTTTGAAGAGGGAGGATGGAGGGGGTAGGTGAATGGGTGAGAAGAAGAGGGGAGGGAAGAGGTGGGAAGGGGAGGGAAGAGGAGAGCAGAGCACACAGGGAAACAGGGGCTCCTGGGCTCTCCTTGGCACTTTCCAGGAACAGGCAGCCTCATTCAGCAGCTCTAACTTTACCTCCCACTGAGTGCAGCCTTCCTTTTTGCTCAATAGCCCAAACCGAAAGCACTCAGCTCAATCCACTCGTGACAGATTGCAGGTTCACCCAGCACTGTTGACTCCCCGCATGCAGCTCACTCCCGCAGAGAGCCCTCTGCGGATGGCGCTGTCCTGTGTACTGTGTTCCTAGGATGATTATTGGGCTCACTGACTACCAGTTAAAGAATTAGTCTGCCTGTCTAGGCATCAGAAAGCTCAATGGCAGTTAATGAGATGGGTGTGCTTGGGGGGTGCGGGGGGGGGGGGGCTCTGCAGGAGAGCTAGTGTCTCGACCTGTAAGGGGATCTCAGTACCATGTCACTTGCTGGGATATCTTGGAACACAGCTTGTCTAACCTCCATGGAGAGTCCCAATCCTCTTAATGGCCTGCATTTCTGCTATATATACACTTATCTAACAGTTTATTCATCCGCCATGTCTGAAGACATCCTGTGGGACAGAGAACATAGTTTTACTCGGCACACGTCTAAACCCAGCCCAGGGTCGATTTTTGAGATAAAAGCCAACAAAGAGTCACAGTGAATGACTTAAATAAATGGGTGACAAGTGTGAAGACGAAAGGTAAGGAAATGCTTGCCCGTCGGCTCTCCTCTGCTGTTCTGGCACAAGGCAGCTCCTGGAAAGGCAGAAACCTTTAAGGGTAAGAAGATCCAAGGATGGTAACTTTGACATTTCCAAAATCCAGAGAATGCCTGTGCTCTACCTTACGTCGTGTGTCAGTCAGCTCTCCAGCACTCTAACAAATGGGCTAATAAAACATAGATTTTTTTTTAAAAAAAAAGGTGAGTCTGGGCTCACAGTTTTGTGGATTCCAATCTGATTGGCCGATGGCAAGAGCACATCTTGGTGGGCGCATCCTGAGGGAAGCAGATGAGAAAGCAAAGGTATCCTCCACGTGCTAGAGGGCAGAAGAGCAAGGAAGAAGAAAGGAGCCAGAGTCCCACTGTCTCTCCCAAGAGCATGTCTCCAATGACATGAGGACTTCTCAGTGAGTTCCAGTCTAAAGGTGGGCAGCACCTCCCAACTGCACCAAGCTGGGGAACCCGGCTTTAACACATGGGCCTTTGAGGCTGTCTCAGACAAAAACACTTTTAGTCATGAAGGAAAAGCCATTACAACCAACACTTCAGAATCCAGAAAGATATAGATATCTGCCGCACTCTCTGTGGTAGATAGAGGAGAGAAGCCACTGCAAGAAGGCGGTGGGCTGAGAGTCCACACAGAGGTCTTCAGTGAGTATCCAGAAACCCTCCCTAACCCAGCCCAGGAGAAAAACTCCCCTAGCCTTTTCAAAAAGCTAATGATTTGATCTCTAGAGAGCAGAGGACACAAGGTCCTGAACACATAGCACCATGAAAGGTGGCTTATTTACACCCCAAAGAGGACTGGGTGAACATATCCACACTCCCTGTCAAGACCCCAAACTCCTCACCTCAGTCCCAGACGGTGATGGCCATCAGGGTTCCATCCTCCATGCAAGAGATGGAAAAGTTGTGCTCCCCAGGTCTCTGACTACCTCAAAAATAGGCTCCATGTTCCTGCAGTGAAAGGCTCAGCCAGAGCGTCCTCCAGGAAGCCTGACAGGTACCAAGTCCTAGCCATGGTCTAGAGTTTTCTCTTGCCAGGTTACTAGATATCTGAGGAGAACCAGACATGAAAAAAACAAAAAAACAAAAAACAAAAACAACAACAACAAAAAAAAAACAGTTCAACCAGAAAATGTAGAACAGAAAAGAGTCTGACGACAATACAGACAGGTAAACAAACCACAATGGGGGCTCCTGAAAATTGTACAAGAGAGGAAAACAAAGTTTTCAAAGTCAGTGTTAAGAGAGACAGCTGAGACACTGAACAAAAATACAAAGAGCAGGCAAGAAAGATTAGCTGCATGGGTCAGTTATGTGTAGAATTGTCTAGGCATAGTGACACCCAAGCTGTCCAACTAGTATGGTGGCATAGCTTCACTTCCGGGTAAGTAATGGGAAGAGTACAAGGATGTGGTGGGGATGGCAGGGAAGGGGAGAACGCTATGTTTTCATCCTCAAGGTGTCTACAGAGAAGTGTAGCTATAGGAATGTCCTTTGGGATAGACAGTAGTGTCAAAAGAAGTGGAAGGCTGGAGCCATGAAGACCATGAGGTGGAGAAAGAGGAAGACAAACTGTTGTCACTTCAAACGACAGCAAAGCGATGCTGCAAACACAAGTGCATAACACTCTAATAAAAACAAAACTATCGAAAAAGGAAACCAAGTAGACACGATGCTACTTAATGTAGTATCTTTTTCGGCCACGAGATGGCGCCATTGGCACCTTGTGAAAACAACTAGACCCAGCATGCCAATTAATGATCTGCATTTGTGGTTTTCCATAAGACAGAATTGATGGGGCTTTTTGGTTATTGATGTTTTGTTTTGTTTGTTTGTTTGTTTTTAAACCAACAAAGTCAGAAAGAAGTAAATCTAAGATTCTTTCTTGCAGGGCTTTTGTTGTGGTACGCTCTCTGCTCCTGGCAGGACACCAGTGTTCTCCAGGCCTCTAAATCCTCCTAGACTGCTCAATATGGTTACTTCCCCAGAACCTGTTTTACTTAAAGTTAACTCATATTTTAAGTGCTATTTTGTATTCAGTGTCTCATTTGACACTGAACCCAGTGGCCACACATGCTATCTCAAATAGAAAAGGTACAGACAATATTCTTTGCCTGTTTTGGTAGGGTGACACTTTTGGTTTTGGTTTTGGTTTTTTCGAGACAGGGTTTCTCTGTATAGCCCTGGCTTCCCTGGAACTCACTTTGTAGACCAGGCTGGCCTCGAACTCAGAAATCTGCCTGCCTCTGCCTCCCAAGTGCTGGGATTAAAGGCATGCGCCACTCTGCCTGGCCAGGGTGGCACCTCTTGATAACATACATCTCTCTCACCTGAAGGGACTCTTTTCAGAACGAACTGTCCAGGTTTCATCCTCCCTTGAGTCCAAGCTCCGTGAAGACCATCTCTAAGTTGTCTTGTCGGTTTTATTTTTCCTTTCTAGAACCTAGTCCACATTCGTTCCTCCACAGGACAGTATTTGTTGGCTGTCCAGTGTGTACCAGGCACTGTTAGCCCCAGGATCAAGTGGTGTTTATGGAAGAGCCAGACTTGTGTGGCTCCTGTAACCATCGGCGCTTCGCAATGACTCATGGGAAAGAGGAAATGAATGAGTCGCCCCAGCGGAATCCTTCACAGACACTTTCATAATTCTCCCCAGACCAGAAGTCGAAAGTACTGACTTCCCGCCTGCAGAGTCAAGTTTGGAACACAGGCTGTGCTGGTTAGTTTTGTGTCAACCTAACCCCAGCTGAAGACATCTGGGATGAGGGAAACTCAGTTGAGAAAATGTCCGTGCAGGTTGGCTGTGGGCAAGCCTGTGGTACTTTGCCTTAATTGATGATTTATGTGGGCTGCACGCCAGGTCTCCTGGTCCTGGTTGCTCTAAGAAAGCGGGTTCATTAAGCCGTGCAGAACAACTCAGTAAGCAATGTTGTTCTGTGGTTTCTGCTTCAGTTCCTGTCTCCAGGTTCTTCCCCTGGCTTCCCTCGGTGACAGACTTATATGCTGTAAAATGAAATAAACCCTTCCCCCTGTCCCTCCCCGCAATTTTCTGGTCCTGGTGTTTATCACAGCAATAGAAACCCTGACTAAGGCACAGGCCCTCAGTGTATCGGTTTGTCAGACTTCTGTCACCGAATACCATGCCAAAGGCTAGACACTTAATTAAGAGAGTGCTCTCTCTCACAGGTCCAAAAGCAGTGGGTCCAATATAAAGGTGTTGACAGTCTGGTTCCTCAGCCTCTCTTTCCCCATTGGCTTGTATACAATTGTCTTCTCCTTGTGTCTTGTGCACTCTCTTCGGTGAAAATCCTAGTCTCCATTCCAGACTCTTCATAGGCCAGCAGTCAGAAGTTAGCCCCAGCTGGTTGCTGGATTGCTCTCTCTGGACTTCATTAGCATCCTTAGCAGTTATACACCATCACCCAACTCTCCAAGAGGAATTCAAACCCACATTGTGAATTTGACTTTCCCTGGACACCTGCTGACCTTCCCAATTTTATAGGAGGTGTTTTTGATCCAAGGCTACCATTATGCTTCTTACCTTCTCTTACGAACCTACCAAAGTGTCTCAAGCATTGCAGGCGGGCTGGTGAATGTGAAATGCCTCAACGATTGTCCTTAACCACTGCCCGACCCAGCCCCCAGTGAATAACCGAACACTTACCACTTTCCCTACACATACATGCACAAATGTATGGCCTCTCCATCCAAGCCAAGTACACAGTGTCCCGTTCCACCAGAATGGGATGTCTCCTCACCGTGACCAGTACACTTTATGCCACAAGAAAGCTAGCACAGGCTTCTCTTCTTTGAAATTCCACAGACAGAATTTTGTTTTTACTCTTGAAACTGTAGCAACCTTGGGCTAAATGAGAGTTCTTTCTTCTAAAGTTGGGAACTTTTACCGTTTCATTGAAAGGAATCAATCTACAGCTGTGGGGTCTGTGTGGCCTATATTGCTACAGTGCTGCCTTGGGGATATCATTAAGTAAGGTAGGGACAGGTTGACATTAGCATTGGTTGCTAAGTACGTGCCCGGTGAGTGGGTCTCTCACAGTGTGGATACCCTGTGCCTTGATAGGGCGGGACAAGATGTGTGACATTTTATTATGTTACTCAGAATCACATGCAATTTAAAACTTATAAATTGAGTATTTCTGAAATGTCCCACTTGGCTTATTCCAACCTCGGCTGCTGCCTGCTGGGAACTGAAACTAGAGAAAGTCTAACAGTGAGTGAGGAGGGACTGCTGTGTGCATGGCCAGTGTTCACTGACTGGATAGCCCTTTGTGTGTGTGTGTGTGTGTGTGTGTGTGTGTGTGTGTGTGTGTTGTGCGCTCTCAATTTTAGTATAAAGAAACCATAAGAACAGAAAAAAAAAAAATAAAACCAAATTCAGGTTGCTAATTCTTGAGGGTAAACGAGATACTACTATAAGTAGCTGTAGTTGTATCAGCAATGCCTATTTTTTTAGTTTTATTTTTTTAAGTTGCATGAATGCCAGCTGACTATTAATTAGATATCGTGGAAAACCTCATTGATTGATATCTACTGCTCCTGGAGGGTTTATTAACAAATACGGGGATGGATGAGAGATCCTCCTAGCATAAGAAAACAGTACTTAAAATATTTGTCTTAAAAGAGATTTAGTTAGGACTTGGGAGTATAACTCAACAAATTCTTTTAATTAATATTTTATCTGGCAGGAAATATTTATGAGACATTACTAGCCTCATAAATGCAAATGGAATTTCTATAAATAGGTGAAAAAAATAATTTCCTGTAAGTGTCATATTCTAAAGAGAAAAACTTTTAAACTGGGAATTCAGTTTCTGCTCATGAAAGAAGGAAAGTGAAGCAAATGAAAGAGGACAGAGGAGGTGTGTCTGCATGCTAATTAACAGTGATAACCCACAGCAGCCAGCTACCTTCTGTAGCCCTCATTAATTTCCAGACAATGAAAGACACACTTAGCACCTTTCAGGCTCTCTGAGTAGTTCTAAGTAGTTCTAAGCCATCCAGCAGCCTTGTCATTTATCCTTAGATGCCATTTGTGCTCTCTCGCAGACTTAGGCTGGAAACTCCCAGACCACCCTACATTTCTGAACACCAGTGGGGACTAAAAATCCCACCCACTACCTCTCATTTTTCAGGCCTAGGCTAAAAACTGGACATAGATTGTTCTGCCTCTGGTTCAAGGTCCCAACCCTGAGAGAATGTTGTCGAAGCAGTACCTTCCTGCTCTACTTTGTTCCACCACGAGGCAGACAGAGCACCATGCTCTCTGTAGCGATCCAAAGGCCACTGCTGCTGTTCCACACGGTGGAACATGAAGCCAAGGCTCAGCAAAAAGCTTCATGTTGGGCATAGCTGGCTCTCAGAGCAACACAGCCAGCTACTCCTCACAACCAGGAAACCAAAGAATTAAAGACTGCCTACTAAGCGTTAAACCAACACCTAATGGCTGTGCTGACTAGTTTCATGGCAACTTTACACAAGCTAATGCCTTCTGAAAGGAGGAGACCTCAACTATGAGAATGACTCCATAAGCTCTGGCTATAGGGCATCTTCTTAATTAGTGACTGATGGTAGAGGGCCCAACCCATGGTGGGTAGTCCCACCCCTGGACTGGTGATCCTGGATTCTATATTAAATCAGACTGAGCAAGTCATGATGAGCAAGCAACACCCTTCATGGCCTCTGCATCAGTTTCTGAGTCCAGGTTCCTGTCATGTTGAACTCCTGTCCTGACTTCCTTCAGTGATGGACTGTGAATGTGGAAGCGGAAGCCGAATAAACCCTCTCCTTTGGGTGCTGAACCCCAAAGACTGTGTAACAGACAGAGAGAGATTAAGGTTGGGGCTAGTGAAGGCACCAGCAGACAGCCACCTGCTGGCTCTCCCAGACAGCAGCCCTCCCTGTGCAGTGACATTCCTGTCTTTCCTTCGGTTCATTGAAGAATAGAGTCCTCTATGCTCAAGGCCAAGAACAGTCCACAAAAGAGGGAGAGTGGGGTTTGTGCCTGCAAGGAGAAAGATCTAGGCTGGGGTAGAGACTAACAATGGATTCCCAGAAGGAAGGATGTTCAGACCGCCAGAGCAGCAGCCAATGTGGTCTGTATATGGAGGCTGTCACACAGAAAATGAAATACATTCAAGAGATCTATGCAGAGAAGTGAATACAGAATAATGTATAATGGACTGGAAGGTGGGTGGAAGCTTGAGGAAACACGGGGGTTTGGGGGGCAGGGTGCCTTTTAATGCCATCATTGAACAGCTTTTCCATTCAGCACACGTCTTAGGACAACAATGTACATAGGATATTGCAATAGAAATGACATTATAGTTTTAATATTTTATAAAAAGAACTTTTGGGAACAGAGAAGAAAGTAGAGAGTGGGAGGAAAGGCCAGCCCCCTTACCTGAAGATGGTTCAGGTCTCACTTGCCCTTAAGGGAAGGCCATATCCATTTCAATGAATAGCCATTCCCACTTACCTATAGACTACCCTAAGCAGAATGATCCAACAAAAGACCCACTTCCCTTCTCCCTTCTCTAAACTTTCCCCTTCAGTCATAATCAGGTCCCAGTCTCAAGAGCCAGACCCAGTAACAGCTTAAGGTTCCCCCCCAACCCCCCTGCACTGTGACTCCGGACTTCCAGGGGAATGTCCCCCACCTGCTGCATCTGGCTTCTTGATAGGCAGGGAAGTTCGGACAACAGCCCCCACAAAGTGCCCAGAGTGACCGAGCAGTCCCTCCCAGCAAGGCTCTGAGCCTGCATTTTCTGCCCTAAGAGTTTCTTCTGTCTGCTCCTCCGCACCCTCTAAACACAGGCACGCGGGCGCTCACACACGCGCGGGGGCGCTTACACACGCGGGCGATCACACACACACATGTACACGTGAGCTTTCCCACATATTCACGGGAAGCTCTCACACACATCTGGTGGCGTAGGTATCTGACCCTTGCTTAAGCGTGGCCAGAAGCACGGGAGCATCAACAAGGAGGTCTTGGAGGGAGGTGGCGAAGGGGGAGTAGTGGGCAGGAGAGTAGGGAAGAGGCTTCCTGCTCTCTCTGGCCCTGCGTCCAGTACCAGACTCCTTCCCAAGTGACTGCGACCCCCGATACCAACAGCCTCCACCCATCTCCACCATATACCCCATTGTGCAAGCATTTCTCCCATTGCTGCCTTTCTTTGTGGTTCTCCTTTGCCTGTGGCCCTTTAAATCGCGTTCTATCCAGAGATTCAATTGTAGGGGGACAGAGGGAGGAGAACCCGGGGCGGGGGGAACGAGAGGAGATGGGGAGGGAGAAGAGAGGAGGGCGGAGAGGAGGACAGCAGAGAGCCTCCCGCTGTTCTCTCTAGATAGAAGGGCGAGGCAGACCGGTGAAGGGGCGGGAGGTTTAGATGCCTCTGCTAGCTGGACCTGCGACACCAGAGTGGCTCAGGGCGGCTGCCTGTCCGTAGGCAATGCCTGAGGCTAGGGGATCCCCTGGAGAGCCCTGAGAGCCACCTGCACCGCCTTGGAAGGATCGCCAGAAGTTAGCCCCAAGGGTTCAGAGAAGCTCTCTGCACTACAAGTAAGTTGTCTCCTTTCTCTTGCGTCCCTCCCCCAGCCCAGCGACTCCCCAAGCCGGACCCTCACTAGGTGTCCTGTGGTTCTAAAAGCAGGCTTTCCCCTACCGGAGCCTGTCGGGTTGAGACAGGATGGGAACAAGATCCGGCGGTCCAAAGTTCAACAAACTGAAGCTGGCCTCCCCAGGACCATAAACGCCCTGCTCCCAGAACCAGACCAGGATACCTGCGGGACTGAAACCTTCCATCTTTGGTTTGCTTGGCCAGGCCTTGGGAGGAGATAGAGAGAACCTTGCTCCCAGAAACAGCTTCAAGTGGTCGGGTAGGGCGACCCCCTGGACTGTAGACTCTGCCCCAGCTGCTTTCTAATCTAACTGCTTTGTGGTACCAGTCTTCTCAGCGTTGGTCACTACCTGTATGCTTTCCTTCTTTTGAAAGAATTTCTGTGATTGTTCAAAAGAAGGGTTAAAAAACTGGAGGAAGACAAGCTGTAGCTTTTTCCTGATGGTGGCTCTCCTTGGAGATCTGCTCTGTAGCACCTGATTCTGACAGGGCCTCCTTCAACCGCAAGGGCAGGCCACTAGGAGGGGGGTTTTCTAGCCTGGGACTGTGGAGCAGTGTTCAGTGTTGGTTTCTCGAAATTTCATGGGATATTCCCAAAAGGCAGTGGAGGCTCTAGCCTGCCGAGCATCCATACCAAGAGCCTGGGCGCTATCGAGGGGAACCTTTCAAACACCAGGCAAACATTGGGAATGTGAATGCTCTCTGTGACCCTTCTCAGTTAAACGGAGACTAGCAATCCTGTTCCACAGCACAGAAATGGCACCTCTGAGCGGGTGAGTAACTGAGATTACAACGGGAGAGTCTCCACAGTATCTGACTCCAAAGTGTAGCTATTCTTTCTCCTAAGCAAGCTGCCTGGGACACGGAGCATGGGAATCCCTGCGGAGAAACAGGGGACAGCAGCGAATATTTACAGAACCAGGGTGTTGAGCTGGAATAGGATCCTGGGAGCTAACCTGTGGGGCAGAACGAGGTTTTCTTGCTTTCTAGAGGGCACTAGAGCAGAAGACTCTCTGAGCTCTAAAGGGAGGTTCTAGTCTTCACTGTCCTCGCCAGCCCCTGGCTTCAAATCCAGAACTTATTACCAAACACTAACCCTGTAAGGTGTTCCACCTTCCTGGGATCCACGCCTTTGCTTAGGGATAGTCTCTCTCCACCTCCTTTGTTATTTGAGAGGCAGGGTATCCCTATTCAGACCTGGCTAGCCTAGTACTCACTATGTAGACCAGATTGACCTCACAGACACCTGCCCACCTCTGGAGTGCTGGGATTAGAGGCATGAGCCACCATGTCTGTTTTACATGCATGCAGTCTTGAGTTCCATCCCAGGGTTTTCCAGGCTCTGGCAGGTGAGCTGACCCGTGGGATTTATAAAAGGATTAAATTGAGCTGTGCCATCAAAGGCTTGGCTAGACTCCTTGGGATCAGAGACTTTTGAGTAAGTCGCCGATATACTTATCTTACAGGGGAAGGCTCAGCTTCCAGTGGGAGTCCTAGGGAACAGGGTGTACTTGGGGGCATGGCAGCATCAGACCACCACTGAAAGAGGTGCTATCCCAGAGATAACTTCATCCTCCAACAGCACCCAGCCATCTTCCCCACGCTGACCACCTAGCTGCTCAACAGCAAAAGCACCCACCACTCTGCGACCGCCTCTCCAAGATGGCTACCTACTGCTGGCCGGGCACTCCGAAGCAGCACTTCGTGCTTAAGAGCACATCTGCTTTAAGCATAAAATGAGTGTGTTCTATGCTCCATCTAGCAAGCAGGTCAGTTGTGGGAGGAGAGAAGGCAGGAGGGAGGGCAGGAGATGGATGGTTTTGGTCATCCCTTCTGCCCAGAGCTGTCCCAAAGCAGAAATTCCTATTCTGTATAAGTCAGATCTCAGAAGGATTCCCCAGTGTAGATTCCCCTGAGGCTGCTTTCTGTATCCTGACATTCAGAACACCTCTTTTCATGGGTTCCATGGACATATCAATGTATCCTTGTGACAGTATCCTGTTGGCCTTGCTTCCTCTGGTACATGATGCACAGGCTGCAAGGTTCCTCTGTAAGGGACCTTACAAGTGTATGACTGGGTTTCTGATCCATGAATTCAATTCAGGAGCCTTCTAAGGCCACTGTGGTCACCTGTGATGAAGTTTAATACATAGCAGTGTGCTTGGTCTCTGGTTCCCACTCCCTCCTTAGATGCTGGGATTCTGAATACCTTCTGGGACCAAGCCACCAAAGGGTATGCTGGAAGTTCAAATGCCTGAAACCTTCATCCACTTCTGAACACTATTTAAAATCAGCTCAGCATCCAGTTGATCACCTAGCACGCACCAAGAATACATTATTGTTGGAGTTTTTCGAATGTAGTCATTTGAGCAGGGTTTTTTTTTTCCATTTAAGAGAACATTAGGTAAAGCTTGCCTGTATTTTCCAAGCAAATGCTGACCAGAATTTTAGACTGAGGGTGGAGGGCAATGGGGCAAAATTGAGTCGGGGGCAGGGATCCATGAGTGGCTCTGTGTAACCATGTTAGAGTAAGCTTTTTGCTATGTGTTAACTGGTCACTGAGAGGCAGTGTTTCTGAGGGGACCCATCAGCAGCTGACTACTAAGACACTTCTCAGCCATGGAGAAAATTTCCCTTCTCTTTGTCTTCCTTTTTTTCCCCTCTAGAGACGGGAGAATGGGAGTTCAGATACAAAGAATTACTGGGAAAAATGTGAATAAATTTACCTGAATGTATTTTTTTTTCCAAAGCAATTTAGGAAGTGGATTTCTTTTAGATTATTTTAAAAGCCGACAGAGGAAAGGCAATGGGAGGGACTGGGTAGCTGTTCTGGGTGTCTGGTCCCGCCTACCTTGACTTTCTGATAAGGGGGCTATTCTTGTCAACAGAGCCCAGGGTGACATCAACCTTTGCCAAGAGCTGTGTTAAAGCTAAATGTCACATAGGACCCTGGAGATCCTGGCTAGAGGTTAAATCTTAAGTTCTTCTGTCAGTCCAGACCAGAGCAGGCTGAGAGCAAAGGTCAGGGATAATCAGACCCATAAGCAGGTAGCAACTGCTCTTCCTGGTCTCCAAGGACAAGTGCATAGGCTGACCAGAGTCTGGGAGAGATGATAAAGCAGACAGAGCAGGGCAGGGATTGGCAAGTGCCTCCTCTCCTCGTGGCCCTGACATAGTTGTTTAGGCTGGGAATTACTGCCTGTCTCTCAGCATCTTTCCCATCCCAGACTCCCAATCTTACAACTAGGGAGACCTTAGTGGGAAAGGGGCAAAGCAAGAACCAGGAGGACTCAGATGCCATTTGGGGCTGAGGCTGTGTTCTAAGATTCTATCCCTCAGCCATCTTGACACTGGCTCTGGCCACTAAGAATTCAATACTTCAGCTTGGTGGGCAGTGGATCAGAAAAGTGACCCACATATGGTACTACCTCTGCCCTAAGAAGGTAGTTGTCTCTAACGCAAGAGAAGCCATGGATGTCCAGGTCCCTAGGGCCCTTTACAAAGAAAAGCTGTCATGAGAGCCAGCTAACTTTCATAGAGCACAGAAACCTCAATGAACAACAGCCTTCCTCACCCTCATCAGGTAGGCTTGCTTGTTTTGTAAACCCATCTTTATCACGTGAACCATAAAAAGTCACTCATGTCCCTTCAGACCGCACGTGAAGCCCATGCCTTATGCAAGTGCTTGAGATAGAAGACCAAATTGTACACCTTGCCTCCTCTACCCTGAGAGGGGTTGTGACTTACAGCCCGGTTGGCAGGTGACAAAAGAGACACAGGTAGAGAGTGGCCAGCAGGGCAGCCTCAAGGAAGGCATGCAGGGAAGGCTTCTATAGGGCCTGGTAAAAATAGATCTGCTAGTGGCCAGAAGGCGTGGCTTACAGAGGAATGAGCATCAGTAGACACAAGACAGTAAGCGAACAGAAAGGAAGAGCAGAGGCTGAAAATTGGAGCTCCGGGGGCTGGGCATGACAGTCCTGGGGAACCTATCCCAGCCTCATCGGTGGCTCTCCCTCCACTTCTGATCAACACCTACACCAGCACCATTATATGTCCCCTCCCCCTCCCTCACTGCCTGACCTTGCATCTTTCCCTCTGTCTACTCTCACTCTCATGAAACTTTTTTTTTTAAAGATCACTGTCTTAGTCAGGGTTTCTATTCCTGCACAAACATCATGACCAAGAAGCAAATTGGGGAGGAAAGGGTTTATTTGGCTTACACTTCCATACTGCTGTTCATCACCAAAGGAAGTCAGGACTGGAACTCAGACAGGTCAGGGAGCAGGAGCTGATGCAGAGGCCATGGAGGGATGTTCTTTACTGGCTTGCCTCCCCTGGCTTGCTCAGCCTGCTCTCTTATAGAACCCAAGACTACCAGCCCAGGGATGGCCCCACCCACAAGGGGCCTTTCCCCCTTGATCACTAATTGAGAAAATGCTTTACAGTTGGATCTCATGGAGGCATCTCCTCAACTGAAGCTCCATTCTCTGTGATAACTCCAGCTGTGTCAAGTTGACACAAAACTAGCCAGTACAACCACTATAACTCGTATGTACTGTAAGCAATAACCACCAGGGCACACTACCATATCCTTACCCTCTTTCTCTCATATCGTAAAACTGACCAAATGGTTGCCAATAAACCTGTACATATGGGCATGTTGTATGCTTCCCCAGTCGCCCTGCCCATCCCTCAACCCTGGCAGCTGCTACTCTGCTTCTTCCTCCTTTCTTTTTTTTCCCCCTGTAATATCAAGAATGTGATATGAATACAATAATGAGGAGATTGACTCTTTTCACTCAGTACAATCACCTGGAGATTTGGATTACTTTGTGTCTGTGTGTCTTTGTGTCTCTGTGTGTTTGTGTTTTTATATGTTTGTGTGTGTGTGTTGTGTGTGTGAGCTGTTGCTGAGGGTCCACTGTATGAAAACATCACAGTTTATTTAGTCACATACCCATTAAAAGACATCTGAGTTGGTCACAGTTCAGAACTGTTATTAACAGTGCTTCTATTAATATTGATGAGCTGGTTTTATGTGAACCTGAGCTTCTATTTTTCCACAAAGAATGCCCAGGAATACAATTTCTAGGTCACAGAGTAGTAATGTGCTTAGTTAAACTTTCTTTTTTTAAGTCAAGGAGATGTATAAAGACTGGTTAAGAACGCACATTGCTCTTTGAGTAGAATGGGATTTGGTTCCCAGCACCCACATTCGGAAGCTCACAATCACTTGTAACTCATGGGTGCCATCAAGTCTTCTCATGTTTGAGTCCACAGGCTGTCCTGGCAGGTGGAGAGTGTGGTGGAGGACGGGGCAGGGACTGCTGTCTGTCCAGGTAGAGCGAGCAGCTGAGGCTGACCTGGCTGCTGGTCACACTGGGTTGTAACTATTTACCAGACTGGAAACTGAAATTCAGAATGCACAGTTTAGGGCAAAGTAAAATCCTAGCATGCAGGAAGCCTGGTTCATCCTCAGTACTCTATGGGCAGAAGGAAGGAAAGAGAAACTAGATGTGGAGTCTCCATTCCCTTCCTCCTGTAGGTTCAAGGCTGGGCTAGCCTAGACAGGGCCATCACAGAGAAGGAGTCTTTGCTTGATAGTTGTTGTGCTTTATAAAAAGAAAAAGAAGGGATATGTTTGGTGGAAGTGTGGTATCGCACGGGTAAGGGGGTAAGGGGGTGCCCCTGCAGGCCCATGCTGAGGCATCCCTTCCCTCTGAGGTACCAGCCACATGATGGAATAGTATAGAATAGAGTTTATTTAGGACATGGAGAGGGGAGTTGAGAGGATAGTAGAGACACAGAGAGAGAAGAGGACTAGAGGAGTAGAGGCTGTCCATGAACACATGGGGGGAGGGGGAGGGGAGGGAAATCAGGAGAGAAAGGTCAGAGAGGGGAAGAGGGGAAGAGAGCAAGAGAACAAGAGAAGAGAGTGAGGAGGGGGCAAGCAGCCCCTTTTATAGTGAGTCAGACATAACTGGCTGTTGCCAGGTAACTGTGGGGCGGAGCCTAGAAGAAACGCTAATAATTAGTGTACAGAACTCACCTGCATCAGGTAGGTTTCAGCTGTGATTCTGGGGGCCTTACCTACTGTACCCTGGCTCCCTGGTTCTTCCCCATGCCTGGCCCAGTTTTTGCCCTCTCACACCCAAGCTTTCCACCTTTACATAAACATGTATATATTCTCCTCTTCTGCTTTCTTGCTGTTTCCTTTTTGCAGACTGTGTGATCCTGTCTAGTCATACTTCACGAATTGGCACCAGACAAGGAAATCTGTCCCCCCAGGCCTTAGAAAGGAAACAAGGGGTTTTTCACTTTGACTTAATTATTAATCCTCTTTATTATTTAATGCAGAATTCATACAGTGCAGGGTTACAAGGAAGAAATGTATTAGAATTACTCTATTTGCTTTCATAGGCAGAGCAGGCTTACAAAGAAAAAAATATGGATACAAATGTGGGGTAAATGTGAAATGGATTGATTTGATTTTCAAGCCCTTTTATTCGTGCTTTTTTGTGCATCTTCTGCAGGGGACAGGGAGACTGCCTGTGGAATCTGCAAGCACACCCACAGCCACGTATCAAAGTGAATGGATGTGAGGAGCTGTGGGTAGCCCTCAGCTGCTCTCCAGGGCGAGCCATAAAATTTCCCAGCTTAAGGGAGCTGGCAGTCAGTCCTCTCCAGGACGTACTTACAGGATTTTTTAATGCATATTTTTGTCTTTGTATTTACTCTGAAGGACTGAAATCTGTAAGGAGCATGCTACGTCTCTTCTCTCTCACAGTTGCAAGACAGGAAGGCCAGCCCCCTAGAAAGCTTACAAACACTACTTAGTCCCTTCTCTGCTTTTTATCTTAATCACAAACTTTCAGTATTTTTGTTTCTATAATGACAAGATGGCCTGGGGATTAGTCCTCGCCACTTCTAATTGGGTTCTTATTTCTCACCAGCCCCAGAAGCTGATGCAGGAGGATTTATGACTTCCTTAGACAGGTGATAGGGAATTGCCTAAGGATGCTGTGGGAGCCAGCAGCCAATCACTGCCTTCACGGGTAGCCTGAGGCTCTGAAGACCCCAAGCTCACTTTCTGGTGCTCCTATGGTACCACCTGACCCTTTTGTTGTGCATGAGAGGTCAGGGCCACCTGTGAGACCTGCTATGAAATCATTCCATGTCCCATTACATCCTCCGTGTTTCTGAGGATATCTTCCCAGGAAGAGGGGCAGTACCCTGCTCGCTCAGGGACCTTCACTGCAATTCTACAATGGGCTAATGTTATCAGTCTCATGAGCCAGTGAAAGGACTTTGGAAGAACCCAATAGAACTGCAGAAGCTACTGCTATCCCATGGTGATAAGTCTGTAAGGTAGTTGTACCAGTCGGTATCGTTTCTTACCACACCTGCCCTCAACCCATGCCAACTAAAGTGAAGCGGGCAGGGATATTACACAGGGATTTGGCAAGATGGAATCTCCGGACAATATGGCATGACTTTCTTGGGCATTTTTCAGTTTTTTACAAGGCAAGAGACGAGGGGTGGGGACCTATTGGATAGCATGTGACCCAGGGAAGAGCTGTAGCCAGGAGAGGCAGAATTACAATTCAGAACCGAGATCACTGGATTCTGATGGGCAGAAGAGCTCGGGGAAGCGTGGGCTCTGGAGTCAGACCAGGGTCCGCTCAGTGCTGGGCTCTGCTTCTTCTTGTTATGTGGCCTCAGGTGAGTTCCCTGCCTGCTCTAAATCCCAGGCTCTATTTGCATAATGGGTGCATGGTAGTTATCACACACTGTTGTCAAGGTAACAAAGGTAAAGCCCCCGGTTCAGAGGTGTCAGTTTGTATGCACACTCGCGGGCACACACACACACACACACACTTCCAGAGCTTTTCTGTAAAGAAGTCAGTGCAACCTGCTACAAGGGATACACTGGGCATATGCTGAAATTAAAGTGGGAAGAGTCTGAAGCCATGGGGACCACAGCCCAGACACCTGCTTCTAAGGATGTCTTGGTATGTAAGTCCAAAAGAGGCGAAGCTGAGTAACTGCAGCAACCTGAGTCCTCTGCCTTCCTCCCCAGCTTGACTCAATAGTAATTTGGCCTATGCTGAAGCCATTTTGGGGGCTCTCCTCCAAGGAGCAGAGGCAGGTAGGGTGCAGGCCAGGGTTGTCCAGAGCAGAAGTCAAGGCAAGTCTGACAGATGCTCAAGGACTGCGTCTGAGCAGAGCTGATAGAGAGGAGGCCCTCTGTTCACAGCTCCCTTTTATGGAGTTCTTCTCAGCCCAGAACCCAGCAACCACAGCCCCGCCCACCCACAGTGATGACCTGACACCAGCTATTCCTAGAGTCACACTGTCCCTGGCTCTACACTCCACTGAGTGCCCTTTACCCTGCTCCTGGAGCATGGCCTATGCTCACTCCCTTTAAAGCCACATGTAACCTTAGCACTATGGCATTGGAAGAGCCCCTGCCTAGGGCCTTCTGCTTAGAGCAGAGATAAGAGAACCACACACTCCCCAAGCTCTCGTGTGCCCCTAAGAAATAGCAGTAGCCAAGGTATAAGCGCTGGAAACTGCATTCAGCTCCAGTCCTGCTATGCCACCATGACGGACTGCTGGTGATCAGCATCCACTGCATCTGAGACAGAAGCCAGCCGAGAGGTCACCTGCTCTACTCTCTTATTCGCACAGCTTCCCTGAAAGGCTTGCGTTTTTTCAGTGAGAACCCCACCGCTACCATTAATAAAATGCAGGACCATGGTCCAGTGCCTAGTGTGCTGGTCTCTGCAGCCCTTTAGAAGGGTGCTGGCTGGTGAAGAAAAGGTACACTCTTGGGATACAGAGTGCCCTAGCAAGCCAACTGCATGGCAGAATGGACTGGGAGGACTGTAGGGAGTTGGCAGGGCTGGTGGGAACAGAGGAGCCAGCCCTTGACCTCGCTCTGTTGGGGAATGTGCCCAGATTGAAGCCCTTGCTTTCTTCTGCCATGACTGACTGCCTGTGCTCATGGCACCAACAAGAAGAGAAAAGCTTTGAGATAAATGTGTGCATCACTTGAGCCCTTAGTCCCAGGATCACTGTCACTCAAAGTACAGTCTACCAGTCCTGGGAGAAGGACCCTCTCCATCTCAGTAGCCCAGAAACTTACCTTAGAGACAACAGCCCAACCATGCTTCACAGACACCTTTCCTTTACATTGCACAGTGTTTCCAATGTTGAGTTCATTATCACCACATAAAATAGAATTTACCCTTTCAGTTTGCTTTTTGAAAAAAAAATTGAGTCAGAGTCTCATTACATAGCCTAACCTGGTCTAGAACTTGCTATGTAACCAGGGCTGCTCTCACACTTAACACCCTCTTGCTTCAGCCACCTCCCAGTGCCGGGGTGAGAGCCACGTGCCGCCATGCCCAGTTTCATCTTCAGATCTTTTCATTTCCAGATTTTCTAGAAAAAAGTAGTGGAGCCTCAGCATGCTGTTAGGACCATCCTTCTGGATGTGCACGTGGACGCAGCTTGCAACAATCCCCACCGTGCCTTCCTATGTCCCACGAGCTCGGAACAATTTTGTTTACATTTACCATCTGTTTGGATAATTGCTTTTTCCTAGACTAAAGAGAATCAAGTATTTCAAGTCTCTATAGAAATCATCTAATGCAAACCAGGTTTAGAGACATACTTACAATCCCAACCACGCTCCGGAGGTGGAGACAGGGGGATCAGAAGGTTCAAGATCCTCGTTGACTTGAGGCTAGCCTGGGATGGTAAGTTGCCATATTTAAAAAATGCAAAACAGGGTGTGAGAAAACATTACATTGAATTAAAATGTCAGAAAGATGCAATCTGCATCAGTCTGATAAGTAGCTATGCAGCATCCTTCCAGGGAGAGCCCAGCACAGCCGCTACTCGCCAGCCTCTCATACCTCGCTTTTGTAGGTGGCAGAGTTCAGCGCTCATCCTGGCTACTGTTTGCTGCCAGCATGCACAGTGCATTCGGCAGAGTATGCAGGAGGAGTGAAGTATTTGCCCTGGCTCCTGGCAGAGGCAGACTCGCTCAGATGAAGAGTAACCCAGGGGTGGGTGTTAAGGATGGAAACAGTGGCTATCACAGATGGTCTCCTTTGTAGGGTCCGTTCTCTAGGCAGACACTTCTGAGAGAAAAAGGAGGGCAGCGTTAGTGATTCTGTCAGGAGAGTTGATGTTCCATGGACAGTAGGGGCTCTCAATCTTCTTGGAACAATGAAGGACACTTGGGAGCAGGGGATCCTGACCTATGGCTCCTGGGGTATCAGGAGGGAAAGGCAAGGGCAGAGAAGACAGCCCTGGGGAGAGCAAGCAGAGAAGCAGCCATGCCACTTTCAACCTGGGAAATATAGCACTCAGTCTTAATTTAATTGGCTGCCTGACACAGATCAGGTGTCGGTCCATCTGACTGCAAGCTGGGTCAGCTTGACTTGAAGCCATGGGAGCAGAGAGCATCTTGGTCAGACTCGGGGCTTACAGGGGGCAGCCAGCACTCAGAGCATACCAAGAGGAGCCTGGCCTGGCCTCTCAGACACTGCAGCCTTAAGCAAGCTGCTGACTGACTGCGATTTTGTCATTTGCAAAGTCAAACTGTTAAAAGGGACTCCATAGATGTGTGTGAGATGATACAGTACATAGGCACCCGGCAGAGACCGGCTAGGCATTGGATACCCAAGCTGTTATTCCTGCTTGGCCTTCCTGCCAAGGTGTTGTTGCTCAGCTCCCCTGTGGGCACTCTCGGTATGACAACTCAGCCGACCCTCCCTCACTTCCTCAGTCACACCAAGTTAAGAACAGTGCCTTGGATTTCATGTCATTCTCTACAGAGCTGACCTGTTGGTCATTGTGTTCCCTGGAGCCCAGTGCGCTGGTTGAACGCAGAGAATAGAACTGTAGTCTTCACTCATTTGCCTAAGAGAGACCCCAGAATCAGAACTGGTTGTCCTGTGCACTTAGGGTGGAGGCAGCCCTGTCTCTCAGGAAGACACTGAAGGCCACGAGCAATGATGTCACTGGGAGACCTTGGGAAAAATGCAGACTCAAAATGCAGAAAAACCCCAGACTCAGTCAAAACATGTATTTCAACAGTAGCTCCCATGAATGGAAGGCATATCAAAGCTGGTGTGGCGAGCTTCTAGGTTCCTCTACCCCCAGGGCCTAGCAAAACACAAGCATTAAGTGGGAACTCATATCAAAGCTGGTGTGGCGAGCTTCTAGGTTCCTCTACCCCCAGGGCCTAGCAAAACACAAGCATTAAGTGGGAACTCATTAACCGACTAATTGCCTGGCTGGCTGGATAAAGCCATGTGTCTCATTCCCTTGAGCTTTCATACTTAGTACCTATGTGCTGTGACCCAAACTGACCCAGGCATACCAGCCAGGAATTCAAGAACAGACCTCACCTAAGTTGATAAACCCAATAGCTGCAATATGATGAAATTTCTCATTGAAGTCCCTGTTGGGTTTTTAAAGATTTATTTCTGCTGCTCTTTGTTCCATTAAGCTTCAGAGTGCTCTAAAAAAGGGTTTCACTTTAAGAATATGTTTGAAAAGCTGGGAAATCAAGATTAGCCCTTTGGGAAAAGCTAACTTTTTGGTATGGTTTGCACATAGGTTCTTGGGGGTGGGGGAGTATAGACTGGCCTCTCTTTAAGGACGAGACCACAAGATGAGGAGATTGGGACTTGTCCAGGATTGAATTGTACCAAGCCACCCCCACCCAGACCCCTGAGCCCTGCTTATCCACTGTTCCAGGGACAGTACCTCTGTCACCCCTTCCACATCCACCCCAGGGCGCCTGGCAGTCTTGCCATGGGTTCTATGTCCAGCTGGGGATGCCTGTATGTATATGGAGCTTTTCTCCTGACAACTGGGTGGCCAGCAGCAGACTAGGGGATAGAAAAGATGTGAGAAGAGAATTGTGTGTTTGTTTGGTTGGTTGGTTGGTTGGTTGGTTGCCTAGTTGGTTGGTTTGGTTTGGATTTCAGAGACAGGGTTTCTCTGTGTAGCCCTGGCTGTCTTCAAACACAGAGATCTGCCTGCCTCTGCTTTCTGAGTACTGGAATTAAGGCATGCACCACCATGTCCTACATGTTTTGTCCCAGTGGGCATGCTGTCCTAGACTGCCTTCTGGGCTGGGAGGGTGTCAAAAACCTTCACCTGTCACATTCTGCAAGGCCAGGCTGAAAGCGTCAGGTCCCAGGACCCCTGGGTTCTCACTGAGTTCTGAGGTTTCAGGTTTTAAGGGCTCCCAAATGCCCTGCTCGGGGACCACATCTAATGTCCAGCTCCACTGCTCAGAGTGCCCTCTCTCCATGGCTTTCTTGCCCCCACTGCCCATGGGGCCCTGCTTCCTCCCCAGAGCATCTCTACGCTTTGCTGCCTCAGGTGGTTCTTGGTAAGGGGCAGCATCTCAGAAACAGGAAGCCAGCAAACTGTGCAGGCCAGCCTCAGAGGAACTGCTCACAGCTCCTGCCCTAGTTCTGCCGGAGGTGCACCAGCCAAAAGGAAGCATTCTAAGAGAGTTCTCCAGACACTGTCTTGGGAGATGAGGCAAGGGGTTCCTAACTGTGGTGTGGAAAGTGGAGGAATCAGAATCTACAGAGTTTACTCACCAGCACAGCCTTGTATGTGTGGGGTGGGGACTTAAAAATAATAACCACACTGTCCACCCTTAGTGAGATTTTGAAGCTCCCATTTTTTCCCTTTTGCAAAACAAAGACAAAAACAATTTCCCTCAGTATGAAGGGTATGGAGCCATGGGCTCATGAGCTCTCACCCTTGGCCTCAGGACCTACTGCTCACCTTCCTTGACAAGTGGTGCACTCAGTGTCTGTGAACTGAGGTGACCTGGTTAGGGGCCAGCAGATTCTACGTGGAGCATCTATCTCTGCCCTGTTTCCATTAATGCACAATAGACGACCACAGACCTAATGTCTCAAAACAGCATCTACTTAGCATCAGAGGTGCAGCCACGGGCTGATCATGACCCTGCTCAGTTCTCACAGGGAGCCTGAGCCCCTCTTCCCTCCTCCTAGAGATAGGAGACATCCAGCCTCTGTCCTTGTAACACTGTGGCTTCCTTGCCAGCCGTATCTTCTCTGTTCTGAGGCAGGCACTTTCTTGCTGGGTAGACCCTTTCTGACTTTAAAAATAATAATAATAATAATAATAATAATAATAATAGGAAGAAGAAGAAGAAGAAGAAGAAGAAGAAGAAGAAGAAGAAGAAGAAGAAGAAGAAGAAGAAGAAGAAGAAGAAGAAGAAGAAGAAGAAGAAGAAACCTATTAACTCCTGCTTCAGGAAAGCCAAGTCCCTCTGAGGGTGGCAAAAATTAGACCAGGTTAACATCACCCTCAAACTTTACCAACCATGGGAGCACAGTCCCCAAGTCCTAGAGCTTCTGGGAGTGGCTACAGGAATAGGGATCATGGGGCAACTTAGAATTTTGCCTGGCTAAATGTGCCTTCCTTTTACTGGATATAAATGTCTTTTATAGTGCCTTTAACACTCCCTGCTAACCGGTGTACATTTGAAAGGGGCAAGGCAGCCCAGCCACCAACCTGCTTGGAGCATTTTCATATTTTAACACTGCAATGCAGTAGTTACAAGGAAGTTGGAGTCCCTTTTGTAGATCGTTAGTCTTGTTCATAAAGGACTTTAAACACACACTCAAAAGGAGGCTCTGGGTGCATTTTCTTAGAGTTCAAAAGAAAACCTTTTGGCCAGACAAGCTGAAAAAGGGATACATAAGAGAAATCGAGATAGCCATGTCTTTTAAGTCAGAATTCAAGAAAGCAAGCAGGTTCAGCAACAGCGATGGCAAGCAGCTCTGTGGTGGAAGGGAAAGAAGCTATAGTTTGCCCAAAGTGTCAGGGAATGTACACTCAGGATTTCCGCTGGTATCCAAGCAACCAAGCAAGCAAGCAACAAACAAACAAATGATACAGAGGGAAGGAAAGGGAAACGTTATTGTGATTGTTCTTTAGTTAGAACTTAGAAAAGTGGGCGGGCTTACAGAAGCTTTTTTAAAAAGTGTTTTAGTTTACGTGTATGGGTATTTTGCATTCACGTATGTCTGTATGCCATGTTCAGGCAAAGCCCACTGAAATCAGAAGAGGGCATTGGATCCCCTGGAACTGGAGTTAGAGATAGTTGTGAACTGCCATGTAGGTGCTGGGAATTGAACCCAAGTCCTCTGGAAGAGCAGCCAGTGCTCTTGACCAGTGAGCCACCTCTCCAGTCCCATGGCAAAAAAAAAGTCAAAAGTAGCTGCATTGGAATGTAGGGGCATCCTTCCCATTAGAAGTAATTATCCCTTAAGTTGACTTAGCAAGCCTTCACGAGCATCAGCTTTCCTGTGGGATACTCTCCTGGCCAGTGATTGACAGGCCTGGATGAATTAACTCTTTTGTTGTTTTTGTTAATTAAAAATTTTCTCATATGCCAAGTTTTGATCATATTCTTTCCCCGTCCCCAAGTCCCTCCAGGTTCTACCCACCTTCCTAACCACCCAACTTCATGTTCCTTTCTCTCTGATTTCCGCCTTCCCAGAAGACATCAGCTGGGGACAGTTACTGCATTAGGAATGAGTCTTTGTGTCCACTTCCCTTCTCACTGCTGGGATATTTGTCTTGTTTGAATTTACATAGGTCTTATTATGCTGCCACATGCTCTGTGCGTTTATGTATGTATTAGTGCCATTGTGTCTGGAAAACACTGTTTCCTTGGAAGCACCCGCACCCCTGGCTCTTATGATCTTTCTCCTTCTCTTCCACAAAGATCCCTAATTCTTAGTAGTGGTGGAGGTGAGTGGGTGGGTGGTGGTATTGATAAAGGCATCTCATTAGGACTGGATACTATATGGTCTTTTACTCTCTGTATGTAGTTGTGGGTCTCTGTGTTAATTACAATCCACTGCATGAAGCTTCTCTAATGAGGTTAAGCAATGCACTGGTCTATGGGTACAGCAATATGTTATTAGAAATCATTTTATTGCTCTTATTGCCATATTTCTTTAGCAGAATAATAGTATCAGGTTTTCCCTCTAGGCTCATGGTCTATCTAATCTAGTTCTTGTCCTCTTTAGCAATGTCCAGTATGGATTTCCAGTACAGAGTGGACACTAAATCCAATTTTGAAGAAGTGGTTGGAATCTCCCATCACATTTGTGCCACTATTGCCTATCTTGCAGGCAGGTCTCAAAGAGTTTATATCGCTGAGTGATGTTGATGGTTATCTTTCTCCTCTGATAGCATGCGAAGAACCTTCCAGCAACATGAATGTTAGTCAGTAGGGGCAAAGCTTTCAGGTGGGCACCAGCTCAATTTCTTCACATTTGACACAAGTGTTATCTTCAACAATAGGCCTTACCATAAGGGTATGGAGTATAACCAATCACATGTAATGTTTTGAAGGGGAAATCTAGAGGAGCCCATTGGCCAGTGACTCAACGTTAATGTTTTTCCTTATTTCTTTCTTTTCCAGACAGGGTCTCTCTACATAGCCCTAGCTGTCCTGGAACTCATTATATAAACCAGGCTGTTCTAGAACTCAGAAATCTCTTTGCCTCTGTCTTTGTCTCCCAAGTGCTGGGATTAAAGGCATGTGCCACCATGCCCAGCTTCAACATTAACTCTCAAAGGAAGAGATAATACATAATGTTCTAGTCTTTACTGCAGATCTGGACTACAGATTACTTTTTTAACTAGAAGGAAGTTATGGTCTATTAATAGGCCTCAGTAAAGCTCTGGAACATCCACCCTTTCATCTGATATTTTAAAGCTTCAACTTAAGCAATGCTGACGCTTTCCTGGCCCCCATCGAGGTCCTCCAAAGCTTTCCAACCTTATCTAGACACCTAGCACACTTATCAGGCTTACCCAGAATAGTACCCAGATCTTTCAATAGGGACATGAGTGTGTCCTCCTCTGGATGTCTTTCTCTAATGTACTCCATCACATGTCCCAAATCTTAAGGGATACAGATGATAACCTATGGTAACCTACCACATATTAGAGAGAGAAAGGAGGAGTCCAGAAAGATGTTTGTGAATCCTATTTTCATAGGTGGGAAACTAAGACTCCCAGTCCAGTGCTCTGTCCAAAAAGCTCCACCAAGTCTGAGTATATTGTTCTTATCAGACTGCTACACTCCTGGACTCCTAGCATCCTAGACCACCGCATGGTCCAGAGCTTTTTTGCACTGTGCTGAGTATCTCGGGGCATCTTTTGCCCCAAGGTCTATTTAATGAATGTCAGTTTCACTCATGCACCATCTCAGATACAGCTCCTTTGATCTGGCCTCCTTTGAGTCTCTTCACCTATGTTTCATATCAAAGGGACAAACCTTTGCTGGACTTGAAGCTGTCTTTGTGGAGACCTTTCATCATGTTGTAGTAATTCTTCTCATCTACAGGCTAAGGGGGCAGCCAGAAGATAAGAGCAGTAACAGGGTGAGCAGGTGTAATAGGATTCACTTAAGTTGGTGGCTTAAAGAGAGCAGCCAGGATACTCAGCATGCCTCTGGTAGGCCTGCACCTTTTTTTCCTCCCTTGCTGCTACACACAGCTCTGTACACACTATGGATTCAAAGAAACAGGGCTGAAATGTAAAGTATTGGTAGGGTGAGCCTGTGTTTACCTGCTTCACTGCTCTATGTCTAACTCCCAGTTGAGGGGCTGGACAAAATTAGCTCCACATGTAATATTCACTTAATGAAGATAAAAGTAATTGAATTGATCCCAGGACCTGATTTGAAGTCTACCTATATTGTCCCTGGAAATCTGTTTGAGTTGCTGGGCACACACGCACTGGAAACCAGGATTTTCCAGGATGAGCCTGCTCTCAAGTTTTAAAGAAATCTGTGTAGTAATGGTTCCATGATCGAGCAGTTTAATGCCCACCTTGTAAACACTACTGAGAAATTAGGTGCTTGAATTTTAGATGTTCCTTCTCTCTGTGTGCTTACAATTTGGGATAATTGAGCATTACATTGCATTTAAATTCAAGGAAGGAGAGATTATAAATTTATACAGTCACACAGCTTAACCACAGAGACACAGTCTGAAGAAAATGCACCATTAGGTGATATTGTAGAGCTTGTTTATTCAAATTAAGATGGCCAAGAGCAGGCTGTATTACTATGTGACATTGTCTTAGGGGACCAGTGTTGTCTATGCAGTCTACGGTTGGTCATAGCACTATTATGTGGCACGGGACTGCATATTACTAATATTTATATCCTTTGTAGTTTTCCCCATCATGGGCCCCAGGCAAGGAGGGAAGAAACAGTAGCTGGGATATATAGCAAAGGAAGCTGAGGCAGACGCAGATAAAACTTTCAATGACTCACAGAGCAAGTCTGTGCATAGTGAGCTCAAATCCAAGTCTACCCTGCTCACATTGGGCAGATCAGGAGTCGGAAAGGGGAGGAGCTTCCAGGGATGTTTCCGTTTTTGATTAAATCTGGGACTCCAACCCACGAGATACTGCTGTCCACAATCAGGGGAAGTCTCCCCTCTTCAGGTTTCTCTCTCTGAAACCACCCTCACAGATGAGCCCAAACTTGTGTCTCATTAATGACCTACAGAATTCTTAACCCAACCAAGCTGACTGTAAAACTTAGTCATCTAGCTGCATTTGTATCAAAAGATGGCCTAGTAGGCCATCACTGGAAAGAGAGGCCCATTGGACTTGCCAACTTTATATGCCCCAGTACAGGGGAATGCCAGGGCCAAGGGGTGGGGGTGGGTGGGTGGGGGACTGGGGGGGGAGTGTATTGGGGACTTTTTGGATAGCATTGGAAATGTAATTGAGGAAATTACCTAATTAAAAAAAAAAAAACTTAGTCATCACACTCTGGGCGCCTCAAGGAATATTTTAGGCGTAGGCATGGCTCTTAACTCAGAAATTTGCAACTTTCTCCTACAGCAAAACTTTTTCAGACATGGGCAGAAGTATCCTACAAAATATCATTGTGCTTCTAGTCCATCACAGGGCCCTCCCCTATAAGAAGGCATGAAGGGTATTTTCAAAAATAGTAAAGAAACAATGTAGAAAATCAGCAGAAGGCAGAGTGTACTTTCCCATATGCCCAGATTACTCGCTCTCATGGCCCTGCCTTAGCCCAGCCCAGCACTTGTGGCTAGAAGACCTCACCACAACACTTCAATTGGAACCCTATGTGGGCTACCACTGCTGGGTCCCCAGGAACACAGGGGCTTTGGGGCCACCAGCATACTTTACCAGGTTTAGGAATCTCTGATCAGATTCTCAGCACAAAGACTCACCCCTGAAGCAGGACAAGATCCTATATAGCGCTCTGTAAAGATGGTCCATTTTCCTTCATTTTTCATTTATCTTTGTAAATGTCACATTTGAGAGCAGGGAGCAGGTGGCCGTGTGCAGTGTGGAAATGGCCAATGAATGTCTGAGACAAATGGCCCTTCGCAAGCGTGACTCTTCGATATGACATTTTAAAGGTTACCTTGGAATTGCCTAGGTGGCAAAGGAAAAGATATGCTAGAGTCATAAGATTTCTCAAGATGGCCAAAATTACTTTGGTTGGCCAGTGGGGCAGGTGATTCAGTGGTCTGTGTCATCGGTATTTTGCTCTTGTCCCCACTCATCTCTACAGTCTTGTGATCTGTGCCAAAAGAACTCATCCAAGGCATTGAGAATATAGTTAGAAGATGGAGTTTATTACAGACTAGCACAGGACCCCCTCAAGGGTAAGAACAAACAATGAACAAAGAGAACATTGTGTAGATGTACATTGTGGACAGACCACACTATTTCTAGTAGACCTGAAATACATAGATGTCTTGGGTTCATATCTGTTGTTTTGATAAAACACTCTGAACAAAAACAACTCATGGGAGGAGAGGGCTCATTTGGCTTATAACTTGCAAGGCACCTTCCATCATTGAGGTCGGGGCAGGAATTCAGGGCAGGAACTTGGAGCAAAAGAATACTGGTTGCCAGCTAACTCTCTGGCCTGCTCCCTGGCTCGTGTTCATCTAGCATTCTTATACAACTCAGACCCACTTGCCTAAGGATAGTGCTGCCCACAGTGGGCTATGCTACTTTGTACCAATCATCAGTCAAGACAATCTCTCACAGACATGGCCAAAAGCCAATCTGATGTAGTAAAGCTCTCAATTGAGACCCTCTCCTCAGGTAACTCTAAAATGTGTCAAGTTGACAGGTGAAGCTAACTAGTACAATATCTTCCCCAAGGGGAATTTTCCTGTCCAGATGATTGGTGGATCAATTTTGACTGACTCTTACAGGAGTTGGCATTGATATGTATAGAATAAACACTGGTAGACCTGAAACCAGCTTTTATTTGTTTTTTATTGGATGTTTTCTTTATTTATATTTCAAATGTTATCCCCTTTCCTGGTTCTCCCTTCAAAGAACACTGTGCCCCTACCCCCTACCCCCACTCACCAACCCACCCACTCCCGCTTTCTGGCCCTGGCATTCCCTTACACTGGAGCATACAGTCTTCATAGGAAAAAGGGCCTCTTTTCCCTTTGATGTTTGATTGCCATCCTCTACTGCATATGCAGATAGAGCCATGAGTCCCACTGTGTGTGCTCTTTGGTTGGTGATTTAGTTCCTGGGAGCTCTGGGGGTATTGGCAAGTTCATATTGTTGTTCCTGCTATGGGGCTGTGAACCCCTTCAGCTCCTTGGGACCTTTCTCTAGCTCCTTCATCGGGGACCCTGTGCTCAGTCTAATGGATGGCTGTGAGCATCCACTTCTGTATTTGTCAGGCACTGACAGAGCCTCTCAGGAGACAACTATATCACGCTCCTGTCAGGAAGAACTTGTTGGCATCCACAATAGTGTCTGGGTTTGGTGATTGTAAATGGGATGGATCCCCAGGTGAGTCAGTCTCTAGATTGTCATTTCTTTAGTCTCTACTCCACACTTGGTCTCTGTAACTCCTTCCATGGATGTTTTGTTCCCCCCTTCTAAAATGGATAAAAGTATCCACACTATGGTCTTCCTTCTTCTTGAGTTTCATGTGGATGAAACCAGCTTTTAAATAGTTATAAATGGATGTTGTCAGAGAATTCAGGATGTCCATTGAAGAACCAGATTTGACTCAGGTCCCTTTCCTCTGACTAATAACTTGAGCCCTACCATTCCTGTCCTAGGCTTCACATGATCTTGATTATAAAGAAGAGTTCCACCTCTCATGTCCACCAAGTCTGCTAATTTCTAATTGGCTACCTATCAGCTTATAGAACACTCACCAGAATGGTTCCAAGGTGTTCCATAAAATCCCCAAACTAGTGTTAGGGAACTTCCCACGAGGGACTGCCCACAACTGGATTCCAAAGAGAGACATACCAAAGCCCAGGGTGAACTTCCAGAGTGTGTGCCCAGATTCAAGCCTGCAGGAGAAAAATGTTCCCTGAAGGGGTCTCAGAGTGGTAAAGATATTTTGTTTCTCAGTTAGTGCAACAAAGAAAGTGATGGCCTGTGAGAATTATACATCCAGGAAAGGGTATTCTTGTGAAACCCAGGAAAGAATGTTTATGAAGGATGCCCTCTGGTGTCATATGCCAGGATCAGGGCTCAAAGAAAAATCTGGAATTAGCAGTCCATTATCTGAAGCTTGAGCCATAGAACCCCATCATGTCTTTAGGGTTAAACCTCTGGGCTAGAGCAAGGTTAAATCAGATTCCAAACCTATGTTGGCCAAATGCTGCTCCAAGCATTGTTTTCTCAACTGAAAAAAAAACTGGGCAGATTAGCTCAGCATGGTGACATAACCCAGCCATACCAGCACCACAGACTCAACAGGATGGTTCATGTTTGAAGCTAGCCAGCGTGGGCTGCATAGTAGCTTCCCAACCAACCTGAAACTATGTTAAAATAAAGGATAAACAAACAAAAATTTAAAAAACAAAGAAAAATGGACAGATTCCAACAGTCTCATCACCTGTGGTAGAATTAAACAAGCGAATGGAGCTACGTTTTCTTAGCTCAACTCCTGCCCCGGAGGAAGCTGTTCTCAGTAGCCAGAGGGGTTCACAATCTTTCCAGTCTTTATCAGAGTCTCAGTGCATTTCAAGTGGGCTTGTGCAGAATGTCAAGAAGGCAGTAGATGGAATACTCCAAGCCTCCACGTGGCTCTTTGAAGTGGCATGCCCTCTAAAAGCAGTCCTTTTGAAAGCCCTGGGGTACGGACATCCCATCTGTCTCAATTGCTCAGGACTAACTAGATCAGATTTTTCAAGGGTGCATCCACACAGTGGTCTGTCATTTTAATAAGTGCTCAGACGGCCCAGGCTCCCCACTCAGACAGCAGGAGTGACCACTCACTGAACCAGACACATGCTGTCTTGTCCTTTCTGTCAACTGCTAAAGGATGCCCAGCACAAAGAAGGGAGACAGAGGGCCTCAAAGGCCACCTCGGGCTTGGGGCCAAGTGACTAGGAACCTAACATCGGCCTTCATACACTCCTTAGATCTTCCCCTGATTTCTTATGCATCCTTCCATTCTTCACAGAGTGGTGCTTTTAAACCACAGTCTGTGTCACATGATCTACCCTGGGCTTCTGGGATGTAGCAAGGAATAAAAAAGGCACAAAATCCTGCCCTTGAGTACCTTATATCCTAGCAAAAGATTAGAAATCCACATGAGGGGAAGGAGAGCGTCTCAATGGTTAAGAGCACTGGCTGCTCTTGCAGAGAGCCTGGGTTCATTTCTTAGAACCCATATGGCAGCAGACAATTGTCTGTAACTCCATGCCCAGGAGATCTGATGCCTTTTCTGGCTCCATTGACATAGGCATGCACATGATATACATGCACATACAGGCAAAACATACATACATACATACATACATACATACATACATACATACATATAAAACAAGTGATAATGTGGATCGCAATCTCTAACTCTGGCAGGCTAGATTATAAATTATAAATGTCATTATAAATGACAATCCCTTGAGAGTTCCCAGACGGAAGTAGCCTCCAGTTCCAAATCTTTACTAATCAGAACAGGGCACTTCACTAATGATAGTGTCATTTTAATTCACTGTATCTCAGCTATGGCCGGTGATTCTAGGAATGCTATGAATCAAGACATGGAGATAGGAGTCACTTCCCAGGACCACAAGAAGATTCCCAAACAGGCTCGGGATTACATCCCCATTGCCACAGACCGCACCCGCCTGCTGACGGAAGGCAAGAAGCCACGTCAACGCTACATGGAGAAGACTGGCAAGTGCAATGTGCACCACGGCAATGTTCAGGAAACCTATCGCTACCTAAGTGACCTCTTCACCACCCTGGTGGACCTCAAATGGCGCTTCAACCTTCTGGTCTTCACTATGGTCTACACCATCACCTGGCTGTTCTTTGGCTTCATTTGGTGGCTCATTGCTTACGTCCGAGGTGATCTGGATCACGTGGGTGACCAAGAGTGGATTCCTTGTGTTGAAAACCTTAGCGGCTTTGTGTCTGCTTTCCTGTTCTCCATCGAGACAGAAACAACCATTGGGTATGGCTTTAGAGTCATTACAGAGAAGTGTCCAGAAGGGATCATACTCCTTCTGGTGCAGGCCATTCTGGGCTCGATTGTTAATGCCTTCATGGTGGGGTGCATGTTTGTAAAGATCAGCCAGCCAAAGAAGAGAGCAGAGACCCTAATGTTTTCCAACAATGCCGTCATCTCCATGCGGGATGAGAAGCTGTGCCTCATGTTCCGGGTAGGGGACCTCCGAAACTCCCACATCGTGGAGGCCTCCATCCGTGCCAAGCTTATCAAGTCCCGGCAGACCAAAGAAGGTGAATTCATCCCCTTGAACCAGACCGACATTAATGTGGGCTTTGACACTGGTGATGACCGCCTCTTCCTGGTCTCTCCACTCATCATCTCCCACGAGATCAACGAGAAGAGCCCTTTTTGGGAGATGTCTCGTGCTCAACTGGAACAGGAAGAGTTCGAAGTTGTGGTCATACTAGAAGGAATGGTAGAAGCAACAGGTAAGACACTTGGCCCTCCTCAGCCGTGTGATCCACTTCCTGCTCCGTGGAGCTTAGCCTGCTGGGGCTCTCTCGGGTGCAAGTTTGTGTGCAAGAATCCCAAGATGACAGTGAGGGCAGTTCTATCCCTAATGTGACCCAAGGGCCAGTTACCCAAGATAACTGGGTAGTGTGACCCAAGACCACCAGCAATAGCTACCATGGGCTGAACTCACCACCTTCTAGGCATGGTTCTAGATTTTAAACATATATTACAACATTGGGCCTCTAACACCTCCATAAAGGAGAATTCATGGTTTAGAAACAGAGACTCAGATGTGAGAAAGCACTGCCAAGCCAGGAGGACTCCAGAACCAGCCCTCATGTCCACTAGGTCAAAATGCTTCCTGTCCTACGACATGCATGAAGTGACATGGAAACCTGGGCTGAGTAAGAGAGGTGGCAGTGTCTCCTTAGCTTTGTACATCAGTGGTTCTCAACCATCCTAATGCTACGATCCTTAAATGCAGTTTCCCATGTTTTGGCGATCCCCATCAATCATAAAATTATTTTGTTGCTACTTTATAATTCATAATTTTGCTACTGTCATATATCATAGTGTAAATATCTGGTATTCAGGACATATGATATGCAAACCCTGTGATTCACACATTGAGAACCACTGCTATACATGTTGTGGGCCTCATCGTTAGGAGAGGATGGTTTTGCTCTCTGTTGCTGTGATAAAATAGTTTGACCTAAAGCACCTTGGAAGAGGAGAAGGTTTATTCTCTATTCATCTTATAGGTCCATCATGGACGGAACTCAGGGCAGGAACTCCACAGAAATTGTGAAGGCATACTGCTTACTGGCTTGCTCCCTCTTGCTTTCTCAACTTGCTTTCTTCTACAGCACAGGCCCACCTGTCTCAGGGGAGTATCACCTACAGAGACCTGGAGCCTCCACAACAATCATTAAACAAAACAGCCCCCCCCCGACCCCCTCCCCCGACATTCTCACAGGCCTCTCTGATGGCGGCAGTTGAGATTCCCTCTTCCCAGGGGATTCGGGTTTGGGTTAAGATGACAAAGATTAACCAGTTCAGATGGTACCCAGTGTGCAGCCTTTGCAAAGTTCACTCACAGCCCTTATATGTAAGAGGACCTATGCCCCAGATCTGTTGAGAGCCACAGACACTACCCTCATGGTCAGCTCTCCTGCTTCTTGGGAGGGAAAGCACATCTGACAGATGCTGTATCCGTCCTCCTTTTCCTTCCTTCGCCTTAGTTGACCACGTGGACTGAGCAGCATGCTAACACAGAGTGCTGACCTGTTCAAAAGTCACCCGTGCTCAAAATAAGACATCTGTTTCCAAACCTCGCAAATAGCATTTATATGATTTTCATCCCCTTTCCCAAATACAAATACTGGATCTCAAAAGGGCTTGGCAGACATTAAGTGTTCATACTCCGCTTTCCTTTACAAGGCTCCAGCTTTTTTTTTTTTTTAACACACCATACTGGACTCTAAGATGTTAGAGGCTTGTTAAAGGTGGATAAGCGTAACTTGTCAGCCCTTGGGAATCTGGTTACTGGGGGGGGGGGATGGGGGACTGAGGCAGCATCTCTATACGTCTTCCTAGTTCCAAGTCAGAGTCAGGCAGGGTGATGGCGGGCCCTAGGGACTATGCCAAAGGCTGCCTGGCCATCTGCTAGAGGGCCGGAGCCTAGCCAGGAAGCATATGGTAGCAGCTGGAGGAGCCCCTGGGGCTGAGGACAGTCAGGAAGCAGGAAGCTGATTCTTGTACATGGGGACTCTAGGGTCAGTGTGTCCTTGGTAACAGGGTCAGCATAGAACACAGGATCACGTTCTAGGGAAGGAGCTCCACTGCAAGCTCCTGAAGAAGAGATCAGCCATAGACAGTCTCACGGACCCCTGGTGATGTGCTCCCGACCACCAGCTCTGCCCAAGGAGAGCACCCACAGACCACCCAGCAGAGGGAGTAGATGCTGGCCCCGTTTGCCTGCTCCTCCCACATTTCCCTGAAAGCCCTGTCCTATACCGCCCTGCCCTAACACCACCTGTGCCAGCTAATCGGTGTTCTCTGTCTGTGGAACCATGAGGGTGACTGAGACCACCTACTCACAAATGAGCTGAGCTGTTCCATTGTCAGGCTCATGGAAGCCAGCCCTGGCATGAATTCAGGCAGAGTTTGAGCAGCATAGCTCATCCCTACCCTTCCTATGTGAATCTGGACAACATGCTTGGCCTGTCTGCCAATGAAGAGGGTCATGGGCTGGTGGGAAGCTAAAGGATCAAATGGAGTAGCACAGATGAGACTCGGAGTTATTGAAAAGTAACAGTTGCAAGCAGCCAGGGTCTCTGGCTACAGGATAGCCCGTGCCATTTCCCTAAAAGACAAACAGAAAGAACTATGGGAAGAGTCCTGAGGGACCTCTGCAGGCACTCTTGTGGGAGTCCTGTGCTAGGGTCTTTTCATAGTCCCGGAAGCCTGCAGGAACAGAGTGGGGTGTCTAGTCTGGCCAGTGTCCAGCTTTGGGTGTTTCTACCTTTGCTGGGATCATGA
>NW_028227266.1:28565100-28795100 GCF_978045245.1 Mus caroli | reverse complement strand
TCCAGCACTGAGAAGGGAAGGGGACACATACCCCCACCCCTAACTCAGAGCTGGAGTTAACAGACAGTTCTAAGCTGCCTGTTATTGAGCCCAGGTCCTCTGGAAGTGCAGCAAGTGCTCTTAACTACTGAGTCACCTCTCCTGACCCTGCCTTCTAATGGAAAGAGAGAAAGAAATTTGGATGGATGGGGAGAATCTAGGAGGATTTGGGAGAAGGGAAAATGTAATCAGCATATATTATATGGAAAAAAATCTATTCTCAATAGCATGAAGATATAGAGTAAGAAAAGTATGTTCTCTGACCAGAATGGAACTAGTTGGAAATTAGTAACAGAAAATTTCCACACCATTCCCCCAAATATCTGAAAATGAAACAACGACCTTCTAAGTAGCTATGGATTAAGACAGATCAAATGACAATATAGATTATTTTGAATAAAATGGAGATTTTTAAAAACCAACAAATGTAAAGAGTATGAAAAGCCAGGAAAGAAAATTTCGATTAGGAGCTTTAGCCACCACCTTAACAAACCAAACGAGAAAGAGAAAATTAAGCCTGAAATACAGAAAAGAAATAAATAATAAACATCAAACCAGAAATTAGTGGAGAAAGACACAAAATGCAGGGTGCAATGAAGCAGGAACGTGGCTCTTTGTGAAGATGAATAAGATTGATACACTTCAAGCTGAACTGACCAGGAAAAAAAATCATAAATACCAACATCAGCAATAAGAGAACTGCCTGTACCACAGAGTCTTTTTTTGTTTTTTGTTTTGGTTTTTCGAGACAGGGTTTTTCTGTGTAGCCAGGCTGTCCTGGAACTCACTCTGTAGACTAGCCTGGCCTCAAACTGAGAAATCCACCTGTCTCTGACTCCCGAGTGCTGGGATTAAAGGTGTGCGCCACCACACCCGGCTGTACAATATATTCTTGAGACTGAAAAAAAAAGAAGATAATACTAAAATAACTAAATATCTATTTGCAATTTTAACAAGTTAGGCAGATTTTGTAAAAGAAAGACATCATCATGAAAAAATATATAACACGGATAGAAGACACACCCATAGAAGAAACTGGATTTAAAAATATTTTTTTAATTTACACATAGCAATTGTATATATTTGTGTGCATAGTGTGACATTCTAATGTATATACATAGGTATGATAGTTAGATGAGGGTGATTAGCAAGTCTGCTATTTCAGACATACTTCAGCTCTTATATCAGGAGCTTTCACAAATCCTTTCTACTAGCCATCTAAAGCATCCAGTTAATTATTGTCAGGCTCAGTTATCCATCCTAATGTATAGATATAGACATTGCTGAGTAGAGAGTTTGGTGACTCAGTGGGTAAAGTGCTTATTAGACAAGCATGAAAACCTGAGTTCTGATTTAATAGCAGCATTGTGAGTGGAGATGGGAGGCTATCACGACTCAGCAGACTTCCCCTCTAGCTTACATGGTGAACTTCAGATTTACTGAGATACTTTATCTCAAAAACCAAGATGGAAAACAATCCAGGAACACAGCAGCTGGTGTTGACTTCCACTAGTCTATTCATGTACACATGGATGCATGCACCCACACACACTCCATATACATACCATATGTATACACTCCAGAAGCAAACAAATTAGCAAGATGTCATTCCTAGAAGGGCAATGCCAGAACTGTCACAATGCATGGTCTTCGATCATACTGCAGAGCTATGGTAACACAAACAGCATGGCACTGATGCGGAAACACACACACACACATGCACGCCTGGGAAATAGAAGAGAGGTAAGATACATGTCTGCTGAGAGAAGAAAATAAAGTATAAGTAATATATTTTTCCCTGCTACACGGTAACTGTGCATATTTACGGGATGCTGTGTGGCAGCCCACTGCATGTAAGCTAGAGACACACAATTGACAATCTGTTATTTCAGGTTCAGTGAGCAGAGCTATCTCAAAAGGAATTAGGGGCAGAAGAGATGGCTCAGTGATTAAGAGCACAGGCTGCTCTCCCAGGAGACTCAGGCTTGGTTCCCAGCAGCCACACAGCATTCACAACTGTCTGCAACTTCAGGCCCAGGGGATCTGAGACCTTCCTCTGGGCTCCACGGGCATTGCTCATGTGCAGTCCACAGACATGCTGACAAAACACTCACACACATAAAAACAATGAGTGAAAATGGAAATATAAACAATAAAGAAATCACAAAGGGAGACAACGCTGGAGATAGAAAACCTAGAAAAGAGATCAGGAATCATAGATGTGAGCATAATCAACAGAATATAAGATATAGAAGAGAGAATCTCAGGTGCAGAAGATACCATAGAAAATATTGACACAAAAGTCAAAGAATATGCAAAATGCCAAAAGCTCCTAACCCAAAACATCCAGGAAGTCCAGGATACAATGTGAAGACCAAACCTAGGGATAATATGTAGAGAAGAGAGTGAAGATTCCCAAATTAAAGGGCCAGTAAATATCTTCTACAAAATTATAGAAGAAAACTTCTCTAAACTAAAGAAAGAGAAGCCCATAAACATAAAAGAAGCCTACAAAACTCCAAAATGATTGGCCCAGAAAAGAAATTCCTCCCATCACATAACAGTCAAAACACCAAATGCTCAAAACAAGGAAAGAATATTAAAAGCAGTAAGGGAAAAAGGTCAAGTAACATATAAAGGCAGACCTATCAAAATTACACCAGACTTCTCACCAGAGACTATGAAAGCTAGAAGATCCTGGGTAGATCTCATACAAACCCTAAGAGAACACAAATGCCAGCTCAGGCTACTATACCCAGCAAAACTCTCAATTACCATAGATAGAGAAACCAAGATATTCCATGACAAAAACAAATTTACATAATAGCTTTCCACAAACCAGCCCTACAAAGGATAATAGATGGAAAACTCCAAGACAAGGAGAGAAACTACACCCTAGAAAAAGAAAGAAAGTAATCTTCTTAAAACAAACCCAAAAGAAGATAGCCACACAAATATAAAAGTAACATCAAAAATAATAGGAAGCAACAATTCCTTAATATATCTTAACATCAATGGACTCAATTCTCCAATAAAAGGACATAGACCAGATATGTAATCAGGACCCAACATTTGGTGCATACAGGAAACCCACCTCACTGACAAAGACAGACACTACCTCAGGATAAAAGGTTGGAAAACAATTCTCCAAGCAAATGGTCCCAAGAAATAAGCTGGAGTAGTCATTCTAATATTGAATAAAATCAACTTTCAACCAAAAGTTATCAAAAAGGATAAGGAATGATACTTCATATTCATCAAAGGAAAAATCTACCAAAAAAAGAACTCTTTATTCTGAACATCTATGTCCCTAATGCAAGGGTACCCACATTTATAAAAGAAACTTTATTAAAGGTCAAAGCACACATTACACCTCACACAATAATATTGGGAGACTTCAATACTCCATGCTCATCAATGGACAGATCATGGAAACAGAAACTAAACAGAAACACAGTGAAACTAACAGAATTTATGAACCAAATGGATTTAACAGATATCTATAGAACATTTTATCCTAAAACAAAAGAATATACCTTCTTCTCAACACCTTATGGTACCTTCTCCAAAACTGACCAGGTCACAAAACAGGCCTCGGCAGATACAAAAAAATTGAAATAATCCTATGCATCCTATCACATAACCACGGACTAAGGCTGGTCTTCAGTAACAACATAAACACTAGAAAGCCCACATACGCGTGAGCTGAACAACGCTCTACTCGATAATAATTTGATCAAGGAAAACATAAAAAAGGAAATTAAAGAGTTTCTAGAGTTTAATGAAAATGAAGCCACAGCATACCCAAACTTATGAGACACAATGAAAGCAGTGGTAAGAGGAAAACTCATATCTCTGAGTGCCTCCAAAAAGAAACTGAAGAGAGCATACACTAGCACTTTAACAGCACATCTGAGAGCTCTAGAACAAAAAGAAGCAAATTCACCCAAGAGGAGTAGATAGCAGGAGATTAGCAAACTTGGGCCTGAAATCAAAGAAGTAGAAACAAAAAGAACTATACAAAGAATCAGCAAACCCAGGAGCTGGTACTTTGAGAAAAATCAACAAGATAAATAAATCCTTAGCCACACTAACCAGAAGGCACAGAGACAGTACCCAAATTAACAAAATCAGAAATGAAAAGAGATATATAACAACAGAAACTGAGGAAAATTTTTTTTAAAAAATCATCAAATCCTACCACAAAAGCCTCTATTCAACAAAACTGGAAAAAATCTAGATGAAATGAACAATTTTCTAGATAGATACCAAATACCAAAGTTAAATCAGGATCAGATAAACCATCTAAACAGTTCCAAAGCAATCATCAAAAGTCTCCCAACCAAAAAACAAACAAACAAACAAACAAACAAACAAAAAAAGCCCAGGACCAGACGGTTTTAGTGCAGAATTCTATCAGACCATCAAAGAAGACCTAATACCAATACTCTTCAAACAATTCCAGAAAATAGAAACAGAACTAACACCACCCAGTGCAGTCTATGAAGCCACAATTGTGCTGAGTATTCTCTCTTGGAGATGGAACAGTTTCTGTCTAATCAGAAACTTTTCACAATTTCCTTTCATAGAGGACTTCATAAGAGATTTTTTTCTACTTCTATCATGTTTAATGTTCCAAATAGATTTTTAAAACTGGCTGAGTGCATATTACTTTTAGCTTCGGAAGATATCATGTATATTTAAGAGGCATTTAACTATTATAGATTATTTTGATGACTTAAAAATGTCAATACTGAGTTGTATATTCTAAAATAATTTTTATTAGTTTAATAAAAACCAAGAGAGAGAGAGAGGCAGACTTTGAGTTTGCATGGTCTATATAATGAGACCTTGTCTCAAAAACAAATACAATTTATAAAGAACTTAAAAACAAACAGCAAAACACCAAACAACCCAGGCAATAAGTAAGCTAAGGAATAGACAGCTCTCAGAAGATGACATAAAGAGGATCATAAGTACATTTAAAAATGTTCAACATCCTCAGAAATCAGGGAAATGCAAATTGAGATGGTATTAGGATTCTACCACATCCTAGTTAGAGAACAGCTATCATTACTCAAATAAACCAAAACAAATGCTGGTGAGGATGTAGGGATCTTTATACACTGCTGGTGGGGATGTAAATTGGTCCATTCATTCTGTTAGTCAATATGGATGTTATTCTAGAAAGTGAAAGCAGAATTTCCACATGATGGGGCTACCTCTGACCGTATACCTGAAGGAGTGTAAGTCGGAATACACAGACAGATGCAAGTCTATGTTTATTGCAGCTCTGTTCACAACAGCCAGCTTACAGAAGAGCCACAGTGTCCATCAGCAGATGAATGGGTAAAGAAAATGTGAAATGCATAGATGGAGCTTTAGTCACTCATAAAGAAGCAAGATATTATTACATCATTTGCTGGAAGATGGATACCCCAGTCAACTGTATCAAGTGAAATAAATCATTCGCAGAATGACAGCTTGTTCTTTCATTTGTGGGTCCTAAAATTCTTTATTGAATTCTATAAAAATGATTGAAACTGGAACTGGAGAGATGCCTCAGTAGCTAAGGGCACAGGCAGCTCTTGAAGAGGACCAGGGTTTGATTTCCAGCACTCACCTGTGACAACTCCCAACCACAGCAGCAACTGCAGTTTTAGGAGAGCTCTGGCCTCCTCCAGCACTACATGTAATACACAAATAATTTGTTTAATCAAACTCTGTGCATGACTGCATGTTCTGTGTGTATATGCCTCTGTGTGTGTACATGTGTGCATATGTGTTTATATGTGTGACAAGAGACTAGTGAAGGGGCAGAGGAGTGTGGTTAAAGGAAAAGAATAGGAGCGATGATGCATGGTCAAGTACGTTATATACTTGAAGGAAATTGTTTCTTTGAAGCATAATACTATGTAACAATAAATTCACCAATGAAACTATCCAGAAAAAGATGCTATTGCCCCTATATAACTGAGTCTTCTTCTAGGCTTCTAGGGGCACTGCACTCAAATGATGCACACACCTGTATGCAGGCAAAACATCCACATGAATAAAGTAAGATGAAGTAAATAAACAGTAGTCTCTAATGGATAAAAGAATAGTTTCAAATTTATGATAAACAAAACACAATTCTTAAAACCTGTGTAAATTTTTTGAGTAATAAATTGTTTGTGTAATTGTTTGAAAACTCTTTTGTCCAATATGAGGTCTATGACTCTGATTTCTCACACTGGGCTCCAAATTCTTTGAAATACCCTGAGTTACAGAACTATCATTTATTCTAATGAGGTGACTGTTGATAGCCTCCTTGATGGAAGTCATCAAAAAGACCAAGTCACGATTAGAAGCTTGAGATTGTTGGCTACACCAGTCTTCTGTAAGTGAGTTAGTAACTGGTCGTTCCTGCTTGATTCAACCCTCCAGCAGCCCTCGGAGCTCCATAGTCACAGTTTCTAGGCTGGCAGACACCCACATGCTGGGGCAGGGCTGCCATCTTCTGTATTGAACGTTCTTCTTGACTTTCCCTATATCTAACTCTTCATGTGTATCCTTTATCATATCATTTATTAGGTAACAATTAGAAATTTTGTTACATGAGTTCTGTGAGTCATTTCTGCACATTACAGGCCCTGAGAAGGGGTTCACAGGAACCCCAACTCGCAGCTTGTCTCTTCACAAATATAAGCAACAACCTTAGGGCTGGTGATTGCTCTCTGTAGCCGGGCTACAGGACATTCTTACAACATTGTTCCCTAATCTCTGTGATCCACACCAGCACTGGTTAGTGTGGGAACTGATGTCAGCCACAAATCACCTGGTGCTGATGGAGAACTGCCTAGTGTGGGGAAACACATGCTCATTCAAGCCCAGAGGTGTTGTGTGTTCAGATGAGGGAGAACAGGTGTGCATGAGACATTTCAGTGTAAATGCTGAGTAGACAATTGGAGAGCAGGAGTCCAGAGGTGACATAATACCACTGCAGCAATGCATGATGTCACCAAAGAAGTCTGAGCACATACACAGGTCTGAGGCCTGAGGCCTGGGGCAGCTGACACTCCAAGTTGGAAAGACAAGAATGGAAACTGCCAGAGGCAGGAGAGATGCTTGCCTAAATCACTCCTCCAGAGGACCTAAATCCAGTTCCCAGCATCTGTGTTGGGTGGATCACAACTGCGTGTAACTCCAAGGGCCCGGTCACCCTCTCTGGCCTCCATGGGCTTCTGCAATATGCAGGATGCACTTGCACATACACAAAAATACGAATAACGAAAATAAAAAATATTCAAATATGCTGAGAAGAAGACAAAGTAAGATCGATTCTCATCACTTTTAGGCAAAAATGGAAGTGGCTCTACCATACATTAACAATTTTGTAAGCATAAAACAAAGTCTGCCAACACTGGGTCACAGGCCTGCAATGGCCACACCCAGTTTTTTATGTAGATGCTGGGATCTAAATTCAGGTCTTCATGTTTGAACAGCAGGCATTCTCATCCACTGGGTTATATATAACCCCAGATTTTTTTTTATCTGCTCATCTGAGTTCCACACCCAGAATTCTTTTTATTTTAATTTAAATTTTTGAGGATTACATACATGATACTGTATTTACATAATTTCTACACATCCTGCCAACCCCTCCCTTGCCTCTCCCCATCCTCTCTCCAATCATAATGCTTACTTCTTTAACCATTATTGGTATATATACACACATATAGCAAAAGGAGCCCACATAGATGTGTGTTTAGGACTAACCACCTGGGATTAGGTAGCCTAACAGGGCTTGTCCCTAGAGAAGATTGAAATTTCCTTCAGCCACGTTGGCTTTAACCAGCATTGTCACTAGGCAGGTCTTAAGCAACCAGCTTGTTGCAATTCCATGGGCGCAGCTCCCTGTCATGTCTAGAAGACATTATTTTGAAGCACGTGTCCAGATCCTCTGTCTCTTAAGATATTCCCACTCCCTTTTCTGTGATGTTTCTAGAATCTTTCATGTAGGGATTCCACTGCTGATGAAGCAGATGGGTTAGGAAGCACCTCCCCCCCCCCCCCCCGCCGCGGGCGCCAGGTCACTTACTCTCTGCATTTCCATAAATTGTGAAACTTTGAAAAGTCTCCATCTACTGCAAAAAAATAAAAATAAAAATTCATTTGATGAGTGAGAGCATCACTTATCTGTGGATATAAGGATAATTATTTAAAATGCAATAGAAATTGTATTAGTTTAGGAAAATGGCAGTAGTGCTGATGTAGTCTGTGGATATGGAAATGGTACAGTCCAGGGGTCTTGACTGGGTTTGTTTGTTTGTTTTCTACCAGTTAAAGAATCAAAAGGCAGGAAAATTCTGAAGTGCAACAGGGAGCAGCAGAGAAATCTCAAACACCACAATCAGCAGTTGAAGGAGGACATTTATGGGGGGGGGGGTAGGGAAACAGGTGCATGCAACAAACACAGATAAAAGGACCCAAAATAGGGGAGGAGGAGGTGGGAGGGACTGAAATCCAGTCTCTTCCTGAGGACTGGCGGTTTTAAAGACTGAAGAGTTCTCCTCTCCTGCTTAGGCTCTGTCAGTTTGAAGACAGGTATGATATTATATTGATTGTGTGACATGTTCTGATAAAGTCCTGAACTCTGACCCAACCCATCAGCAGAGGGCCTGCTGTTGGGAGACAAACACTGTCAGGGTTTTTGTCTCAAGTCAGGAGATTCAGGAAGAAGCTGGTCATCTTGAAAACTGGCCAAATTCATTACCTAGTCATGACCTGTCATCTAGTCATTACCTAGTCATCACCCTATCTCTCGGCCTAGCAGGCAGTCTGTCTACCTTCTGCTGTCTCAGTAGGTCCTCCTCTAGGGTCTATGATCTCTCCACCCATCAGCAGTCGGGTAAGTTTATAGTACCAGGTATGAATTCTCACCCACTGAGGGGGCCTAGAGGCCAGTTAGACAACTGTTGCTTACTGACAAGAGAAAGGCACCACTCCTGCTCCATCGGTGATGCCTCATCATTCTTACCTTGATATGGTTCGTGAGCATTGCCACTGGGTTGAACTATTGATTGCTTGTCTGCTGTGGCCACTCGCCCAGCATCTTCAGATCCTGTGGGAACTAGGAATCAGGAAGGAGGCTTCTGGTCAGTTCCAAATCAATTTCTCCAAGTTCTGAGTGGCATATGTAGTGTCTTTCAGTAAGGTCTTAACTTCAAGTTCCAGGAAGTAGCCAAGGATAACAGCTAAGGCTCTGCTGTTTAGGGAGTTTACTGGATCCTCCCATCATAACCAGCAACTCAAGGGGATATTTCACTTGTCTGGCACTGAGGTTTTTGTTAGTTTTTGGCTCTTGGGGGAACATTATCACCCTGTAAGGTGTAATTACATCTGAATTTTATATGTGTGTATGTACATGTGTATATGTGTATGCATGTATAAACTTTTAAATTAATGTTTCCTATGGCTTTTTTCAAACATGCCTAGTGTTATTTATGGACCTTACCTTAGGAAAAATACCATAATCAGCTTTGAGGAATAGAAATCCTATGTATCAGGCTGGCTAGATGGCTCAGCAGGTAAGAACACTGACTACTTTTCCGAAGGTTCTGAGTCAAATCCCAGCAACTACATGGTGGCTCACAACCATCTGTAATGAGATCTGACACCCTATTCTGGTGTGTCTGAAGACAGCTACAGTGTACTTATGTATAATAATAAGTAAATCTTTGGGCTGGAATGAACTGGGACTGAGTGAGCAGGGCCGACAGGAGCAAGCAGAGGTCCTAAAAATTCAATTCCCCCCCAGCCGGAGGACAGAGACCTGCCCTGCAGAGAGCGCCATCTTGGCTCCGGGACTCCGCCGAACTTAGTCTACAGGTCAGAGTGGGGACCACAGAGGCAGACAGCTTCTGGGACAGGCGGGAGCCACAGAGCCGCTGAGGCAGCACCCTTTTGGGGCCGCAGACTTCCGGCACCCTCCCAGTCGGAGGACAGTGACCTGCCCTGTAGGGAACGCCATCTTGGCTCCGGGACTCCGCCGAACTTAGTCTGTACAGGTCAGAGTGAGGACCACAGAGGCAGACAGCTTCTGGGACAGGCGGGAGCCACAGAGCCGCTGAGGCAGCACCCTTTTGGGGCCGCAGACTTCCGGCACCCTCCCAGTCGGAGGACAGTGACCTGCCCTGCAGGGAGCGCCATCTTGGCTCCGGGACTCCGCCGAGCTTAGTCTCTACAGGTCAGAGTGGGGACCACGGGGGCAGACGGCTTCTGGGACAGGCAGGAGCCACAGAGCCGCTGAGGCAGCACCCTTTTGGGGCCGCAGACTTCCGGCACCCTCCCAGCCAGAGGACAGAGACCTGCCCTGCAGAGAGTGCCATCTTGGCTCCGGAACTCCGCCGAACTTAGTCTACAGGTTAGAGTGAGGACCACAGAGGCAGACAGCTTCTGGGACAGGCGGGAGCCACAGAGCCGCTGAGGCAGCACCCTTTTGGGGCCGCAGACATCCGGCACCCTCCCAGTCGGAGGACAGTGACCTGCCCTGCAGGGAACGCCATCTTGGCTCCGGGACTCCGCCGAGCTTAGTCTCTACAGGTCAGAGTGGGGACCACGGGGGCAGATGGCTTCTGGGACAGGCAGGAGCCACAGAGCCGCTGAGGCAGCACCCTTTTGGGGCCGCAGACTTCCGGCACCCTCCCAGCCGGAGGACAGAGACCTGCCCTGCAGAGAGTGCCATCTTGGCTCCGGAACTCCGCCGAACTTAGTCTACAGGTTAGAGTGAGGACCACAGAGGCAGACAGCTTCTGGGACAGGCGGGAGCCACAGAGCCGCTGAGGCAGCACCCTTTTGGGGCCGCAGACTTCCGGCACCCTCCCAGTCGGAGGACAGTGACCTGCCCTGCAGAGAGCGCCATCTTGGCTCCGGGACTCCGCCGAGCTTAGTCTCTACAGGTCAGAGTGGGGACCACGGGGGCAGACGGCTTCTGGGACAGGCAGGAGCCACAGAGCCGCTGAGGCAGCACCCTTTTGGGGCCGCAGACTTCCGGCACCCTCCCAGCCGGAGGACAGAGACCTGCCCTGCAGAGAGTGCCATCTTGGCTCCGGAACTCCGCCGAACTTAGTCTACAGGTTAGAGTGAGGACCACAGAGGCAGACAGCTTCTGGGACAGGCGGGAGCCACAGAGCCGCTGAGGCAGCACCCTTTTGGGGCCGCAGACATCCGGCACCCTCCCAGTCGGAGGACAGTGACCTGCCCTGCAGGGAACGCCATCTTGGCTCCGGGACTCCGCCGAGCTTAGTCTCTACAGGTCAGAGTGGGGACCACGGGGGCAGACGGCTTCTGGGACAGGCGGGAGCCACAGAGCTGCTGAGGCAGCACCCTTTAGGGGCCGCAGACATCCGGCACCCTCCCAGTCGGAGGACAGTGACCTGCCCTGCAGGGAGCGCCATCTTGGCTCCGGGACTCCACCGAACTTAGTCTGTACAGGTCAGAGTGAGGACCACAGAGGCAGACAGCTTCTGGGACAAGCGGGAGCCACAGAACCGCTGAGGCAGCACCCTTTTGGGGCCGCAGACATCCGACACCCTCCCAGCTGGAGAACAGTGACCTGCCCTGCAGGGAGCGCCATCTTGGCTCCGGGACTCCGCCGAACTTAGTCTGTACAGGTCTGCTGACAGAGGATACTCAGAATCCCCAGAAGAACAACCTCTGAACAAGACTATAACTCTGGACTATAACAACTCCAGAGATTACCAGATGGCGAGAGGTAAAGGTAAGAATCTTACTAACAGAAACCAAGACCACTCACCATCATCAGGACCCAGCACTCCCACTTCGCCCAGTCCAGGGCACCCCAACACACCTGAAAAACTAGACCTGGATTTAAAAGCATATCTCATGATGATGGTAGAGGACATCAAGAAGGACTTTAAAGAACTACAGGAGAACATGGCTAAAGAGTTACAAGTCCTTAAAGAAAAACAGGAAAACACAACCAAACTGGTAGAAGTCCTTAAAGAGAAACAGGAAAACACATCCAATCAGATGATGGAAATGAACAAAACCATACTAGACCTAAAAAGGGAAGTAGACACAATAAAGAAAACCCAAAATGAGGCAACACTGGAGATAGAAACCCTAGGAAAGAAATCTGGAACCATAGATGCAAGCATCAGCAACAGAATACAAGAGATGGAAGAGAGAATCTCAGGTGCAGAAGATTCCATAGAGAACATGGGCACAACAATCAAGGAAAATGGAAAATGCAAAAAGATCCTAACTCAAAACATCCAGGAAATACAGGACACAATGAGAAGACCAAACCTACGGATAATAGGAGTGGATGAGAATGAAGATTTTCAACTTAAAGGACCAGCAAACATCTTCAACAAAATTATAGAAGAAAACTTCCCAAATCTAAAGAAAGAGATGCCCATGAACATACAAGAAGCCTACAGAACTCCAAATAGGCTGGACCAGAAAAGAAATACCTCCCGACACATAATAATCAGAACAACAAATGCACTAAATAAAGATAGAATACTAAAAGCAGTAAGAGAAAAAGGCCAAGTAACATATAAAGGCAAGCCTATCAGAATTACACCAGATTTTTCACCAGAGACTATGAAAGCTAGAAGATCCTGGACAGATGTTATACAGACACTAAAAGAACACAAATTCCAGCCCAAGCTACTATACCCAGCCAAACTCTCAATTAACATAGATGGAGAAACCAAAGTATTCCACGACAAAGCCAAATTCACACATTATCTCTCCACGAATCCAGCCCTTCAAAGGATAATAACAGAAAAAAACCAATACAGGGACAGGAACCACGCCCTAGAAACAACAAGAAGGTAATCCCTCAACAAACCTAAAAGAAGACAGCCACAAGAACAGAATGCCAACTTTAACAACAAAAATAACAGGAAACAACAATTACTTTTCCTTAATATCTCTTAATATCAATGGACTCAACTCCCCGATAAAAAGACATAGACTAACAAACTGGCTACACAAACAAGACCCAACATTTTGCTGCTTACAAGAAACTCATCTCAGAGAAAAAGATAGACACTACCTCAGAATGAAAGGCTGGAAAACAATTTTCCAAGCAAATGGTCTGAAGAAACAAGCTGGAGTAGCCATTCTAATATCAGATAAGATTGACTTCCAACCCAAAGTCATCAAAAAAGACAGGGAGGGGCACTTCATACTCATCAAAGGTAAAATCCTCCAAGAGGAACTATCAATCCTGAATATCTATGCCCCAAATACAAAGGCAGCCTCATTCATTAAAGAAACTTTAGTAAATCTCAAAGCACACATTGCACCTCATACAATAATAGTGGGAGACTTCAACACACCACTTTCACCAATGGACAGATCATGGAAACAGAAACTAAACAGGGACACAGTGAAACTAACAGAAGTTATGGATCAAATGGATCTGGCAGATATCTACAGAACATTTTACCCTAAAACAAAAGGATACACCTTCTTCTCAGCACCTCATGGTACCTTCTCCAAAATTGACCACATAATTGGGCACAAAACAGGACTCAACAGATACAAAAACATTGAAATTGTCCCATGCATCCTATCAGATCACCATGGACTAAGGCTGATCTTCAATAACAAAATAAATAATAGAAAGCCAACCTTCACGTGGAAACTGAACAACACTCTTCTCAATGATACCTTGGTCAAGGAAGGAATAAAGAAAAAAATTAAGGACTTTTTAGAGTTCAATGAAAATGAAGCCACAACATACCCAAACTTATGGGACGCAATGAAAGCATTTCTAAGAGGAAAACTCATAGCTCTGAGTGCCTCCAAAAGGAAACTAGAAAGAGCACACATTAGCAGCTTGACAACACACCTAAAAGCACTAGAACAAAAGGAAGCAAATTCATCCAAGAGGAGTAGACGGCAGGAAATAATCAAACTCAGGGGTGAAATCAACCAAGTGGAAACAAGAAAAACTATTCAAAGAATCAACCAATCAAGGAGCTGGTTCTTTGAGAAAATCAACAAGATAGATAAACCCTTAGCCAGACTCACTAGAGGGCACAGGGAAAGCATCCTAATTAACAAAATCAGAAATGAAAAAGGAGACATAACAACAGATCCTGAAGACATCCAAAACACCATCAGATCCTTCTACCAAAGGCTATACTCAACAAAACTGGAGAACCTGGATGAAATGGAGAAGTTCCTAGACAGATACCAGGTACCAAAGTTGAATCAAGATCAGGTTAATGATCTAAACAGCCCTATATCCCCCAAAGAAATAGAAGCAGTCATTAATAGTCTCCCAACCAAAAAAAGCCCAGGACCAGATGGGTTTAGTGCAGAGTTCTATCAGACCTTCAAAGAAGATCTAATCCCAGTTCTTCACAAACTATTCCACAAAATAGAAACAGAAGGTACTCTACCCAACTCATTCTATGAAGCCACAATTACTCTGATACCTAAACCACAAAAAGACCCAACAAAGATAGAAAACTTCAGAACAATATCCCTTATGAATATTGATGCAAAAATCCTCAATAAAATTCTTGCTAACCGAATCCAAGAACACATCAAAACAATCATCCATCCTGACCAAGTAGGTTTCATCCCAGGGATGCAGGGATGGTTCAATATACGGAAATCCATCAACGTAATCCAGTATATAAACAAACTCAAAGACAAAAACCACATGGTCATCTCGTTAGATGCGGAAAAAGCATTTGACAAGATCCAACACCCATTCATGATAAAAGTCTTGGAAAGATCAGGAATTCAAGGCCCATACCTAAACATGATAAAAGCAATCTACAGCAAACCAGTAGCCAACATCAAAGTAAATGGTGAGAAGCTTGAAGCAATCCCTCTAAAATCAGGGACTAGACAAGGCTGTCCACTTTCTCCATACCTATTCAACATTGTACTTGAAGTCCTAGCCAGAGCAATTCGACAACAAAAGGAGATCAAAGGGATACAAATTGGAAAAGATGAAGTCAAAATATCACTTTTTTCAGATGATATGATAGTATATAGAAGTGACCCTAAAAATTCCACCAGAGAACTCCTAAGCCTGATAAACAGCTTCGGTGAAGTAGCTGGATATAAAATTAACTCAAACAAATCAATGGCCTTTCTCTACACAAAGAATAAACAGGCTGAGAAAGAAATTAGGGAAACAACACCCTTCTCAATAGTCACAAATAATATAAAATATCTTGGCGTGACTCTAACTAAGGAAGTGAAAGATCTGTATAATAAAAACTTCAAGTCTCTGAAGAAAGAAATTATAGAAGATCTCAGAAGATGGAAAGATCTCCCATGCTCATGGATTGGCAGGATCAACATTGTAAAAATGGCTATCTTGCCAAAAGCAATCTACAGATTCAATGCAATCCCCATCAAAATTCCAACTCAATTCTTCAACGAATTAGAAAGTGCAATCTGCAAATTCATCTGGAATAACAAAAAACCTAGGATAGCAAAAACTCTTCTCAAGGATAAAAGAACCTCTGGTGGAATCACCATGCCGGACCTAAAGCTCTACTACAGAGCAATTGTGATAAAAACTGCATGGTACTGGTATAGTGACAGACAAATAGACCAATGGAATAGAATTGAAGACCCAGAAATGAACCCACACACCTACGGTCACTTGATCTTCAACAAGGGAGCTAAAAACATCCAGTGGAAGAAAGACAGCATTTTCAACAAATGGTGCTGGCACAACTGGTTGTTAACATGTAGAAGAATGCGAATCGATCCATTCCTATCTCCTTGTACTAAGGTCAAGTCTAAGTGGATCAAGGAACTTCACATAAAACCAGAGACACTGAAACTTATAGAGGAGAAAGTGGGGAAAAGCCTTGAAGATATGGGCACAGGGGAAAAATTCCTGAATAGAACAGTAATGGCTTGTGCTGTAAGATCGAGAATTGACAAGTGGGACCTCATGAAACTACAAAGCTTCTGCAAGGCTAAAGACACCATCAATAAGACAAAAAAACCACCAACAGATTGGGAAAGGATCTTCACCTATCCTAAATCAGATAAGGGACTAATATCCAATATATATAAAGAACTCAAGAAGGTGGACTCCAGAAAGTCAAATAACCCCATTAAAAAATGGGGCTCAGAACTGAACAAAGAATTCTCGCCTGAGGAATACGGAATGGCAGAGAAACACCTGAAAAAATGTTCAACATCCTTAATCATCAGGGAAATGCAAATCAAAACAACCCTGAGATTCCACCTCACACCAGTCAGAATGGCTAAGATCAAAAATTCAGGTGACAGCAGTTGCTGGCGAGGATGTGGAGAAAGAGGAACACTCCTCCATTGTTGGTGGGATTGCAAGCTTGTACAACCACTCTGGAAATCAGTCTGGCGGTTCCTCAGAAAATTGGACATAGTACTACCGGAGGATCCAGCAATACCTCTCCTGGGCATATATCCAGAAGATGTCCCAACCAGTAAAAAGGACACATGTTCCACTATGTTCATAGCAGCCCTATTTATAATAGCCAGAAGCTGGGCAGAACCCAGATGTCCCTCAACAGAGGAATGGATACAGAAATTATGGTACATTTACACAATGGAGTACTACTCAGCTATTAAAAAGAATGAATTTATGAAATTCCTAGCCAAATGGATGGACCTGGAGGGCATCATCTTGAGTGAAGTAACACAATCACAAAAGAACTCACACAATATGTATTCACTGATAAGTGGATATTAGCCCAAAACTTAGGATACCCAAGATTTAAGATACAATTTGCTAAACGCATGAAACTCAAGAAGAATGAAGACCAAAGTGTGGACACTGTGCACCTTCTCAGAATTGGGAACAAAACACCCAGGGAAGGAGTTACAGAGACAAAGTTCGTAGCGGTGATGAAAGGATGGACCATTTAGAGACTGCTGTATCCAGGGATCCATCCCATAATCAACTTCTAAACGCTGACACCATTGCATACACTAGCAAGATTTTGCTGAAAGGACCCAAATATAGCTGTCTCTTGTGAGACGATGCTGGGGCCTAGCAAACACAGGAGTGGATGTTCACAGTCAGCTATTGGATGTATCACAGGGCTCCCAATGGAGAAGCTAGAGAAAGTACCCAAGGAGCTAAAGGGATCTGCAACCCTATTGTTGGAACAACATGATGTTCTAACCAGAACCCCGGAGCTCTTGTCTCTAGCTGCATATGTATCGAAAGATGGCCTAGTTGGCCATCAATGGAAAGAGAGGCCCATTGGACTTGCAAACTTTATATGCCCCAATATAGGGGAATGCCAGGGCCAAAAGAATGGGAATGGGTGGGTAGGGAAGTGGGGGGCGCTATGGGGGACTTTTGGGATAGCATTGGAAATGTAATTGACGAAAATATGTAATAAAAATATTAAAAAAAGAAAAAAAAATTCAATTCCCAACAACCACATGAAGTCTCACAATCATCTATACAGCTACAGTGTACACATATACATAAAATAAATAAGTAAATCTTTAAAAGGAATCCTCTTTCTCCCCCTTGTAGACTTTTGCACCCTTATGTTATCTCTATCTCTATGGCTATTTGCTTATTACTTATCTTTTAAAATAATTTATCTTTTTATTAGGTATTTTCTCCATTTACATTTCAAATGCTATCCCAAAAGTCCCCCATACCCTCCCCCGGACTCCCCTACCCACCCACTCTCACTTCTTGGCCCTGGTGTTCCCCTGTACTGAGGCATATAAAGTTTGCAAGACCAAGGGGCCTCTCTTCCCAATGATAGCCGACTAGGCCATCTTCTGCTACATATGCAGCTAGAGACATGAGTTCTGGGGGTACCGGTTAGTTCATATTGTTGTTCCACCTATAGGGTTGCAGACCCTTTCAGCTCCTTGGGTGCTTTCTCTAGCTCCTCCACTGGGGGCCCTGTGTTCCATCCAATAGCTGACTGTGAGCATCCACTTCTGTGTTAACCAGGCACCGACATAGCCGCACAAGAGACAGCTATATCAGGGTCCGTCCAGCAAAATCTTGCTAGTGAATGCAATGGTGTCTGCATTTGGAGGCTGATTATGGGATGGATCCCCAGGTGCGGCAGTCTCTAGATAGTCCATCCTTTTGTCTCAGCTCCAAACTTTTTCTCTGTAACTCCTTCCATGGGTGTTTTGTTCCCAATTCTAAGAAGAGGCAAAGTGACCACACTTTGGTCTTCGTTCTTCTTGAGTTTCATGTGTTTTGCAATTTGTATCTTGGGTATACTAAGTTTCTGGGCTAATATCCACTTGTCAGTGAGTGTATGTCATGTGAGTTCTTTTGTGATTGGGTTACCTCACGCAGGATGATACCCTCCAGGCCCATCCATTTGCCTAGGAATTTCATAAATTCATTCTTTTTAGTAGCTGAGTAGTACTCCATTGTGTAAATGTACCACATTTTCTATATCCATTCCTCTGTTGAGGGACATCTTGGTTCCTTCCAGCTTCTGCCTATTATAAATAAGGCTTCTATGGACATAGTGGAGCATGTGTCCTTATTACAAGTTGGAACATCTTCTGGGTATATGCCCAGGAGAGGTATTGCTAGATCTTCCGGTAATACTATGTCCAATTTTCTGAGGAACCGCCAGACTGATTTTCAGAGTGGTTGTACAAGCTTGCAATCCCACCAGCAATGGAGGAGTGTTCCTCTTTCTCCACATCCTCGCCAGCATCTGCTATCACCTGAATTTTTTATCTTAGCCATTTTGACTGGTGTGAGGTGGAATCTCAGGGTTGTTTTGATTTGCATTTCCATGATGATTAAGGATGTTGAACATTTTTTTTAGGTGCTTCTCAGCCATCTGGGATTCCTCATTTGAGAATTCTTTGTTTGGCTCTGTACCCCATTTTAATAGGGTTATTTGATTTTCTGGAGTCCAACTTCTTGAGTTCTTTATATATATTCAATATTAGCCCCCTATCAGATTTAGGATTGGTAAAGATCTTTTCCCAATCTGTTGGCTGCCATTTTGTGTTATTGACAGTTTCTTTTGCCTTACAGAAGCTTTGCAACTTTATGAGGTCCCATTTGTCAATTGTTGATCTTACAGCACAAGCCATTGCTGTTCTGTTCAGGAATCTTTCGCCTGTGTTCTTTGAGGCTCTTCCCCACTTTCTATTCTATAAGTTTCAGTGTCTCTGGTTTTATGTGGAGTTCCTTGATCCACTTAGACCTGAGCTTTGTACAAGGAGATAAGAATGGATCAATTCACATTCTTCTACATGCTAACTGCCAGTTGAGCCAGCACCATTTGTTGAAGATGCTGTCTTCTTTCCACTGGATGGTTTTAGCTCCTTCATTAAAGAACAAGTGGTCATAGGTGTGTGGGTTCATTTCTGGGTCTTCAATTCTATTCCATTGATCTACCTGTCTGTCACTGTACGAGTACCATACAATTTTGTTTTTTAAAATCACAATTGCTCTGTAGTACAGCTTGAGGTCGGGGATGGTGATTCCTCCAGAGGTTCTTTTATTGTTGAGAATAGGTTTTGTTATCCTAGGTTTTTTGTTATTCCAGATGAAGTTGCAAATTGTCCTTTTTGATGGGGATTACATTGAATCTGTAGATTGCTTTCAGCAAAATAGCCATTTTTACTATATTAATCCTGCCAATTCATGAGCATGGGAGATCTTTCTATCTTCTGAGATCTTCTTTGATTTCTTTCTTCAGAGACTTGAAATTCTTATCATAGAGATCTTTCATTTCCTTAGAGTCACACCAAGGTATTTTATATTATTTGTGACTATTTTGATGGGTGTTGTTTCCCTAATTTCTTTCTCAGCCTGTTTATCCTTTGTGTAGAGAAAGGCTACTGATTTGTTTGAGTTAACTTTATATCCAGCTACTTCACTGAAGTTATTCATCAGGTTTAGGAGTTCTCTGGTGGAATTTTTGGGGCCACTTATGTATACTATCATACCATCTGTAAATAGTGATATTTTGACTTCTTCTTTTCCAATTTGCATCCCTTTGATCTCCTTTTGTTGCCTAATTGCTCTGGCTAGGACTTCAAGTACAATATTGATTAGGTAGGGAGAGGGAGGGCAGCCTAGTCTAGTCTCTGATTTCAGTGGGATTGCTTCAAGTTTCTCTCCATTTAGTTTGATGTTGGTTACTGGTTTGCTGTAGATTGCTTTTATTATGTTTAGGTATGGACCTTGAATTCCTGATCTTTCCCAAGACTTTTATCATGAATAGGTCAATTGGATTTGGATTTTGTCAAATGCATTCTCAGAATCTAATGAGATGATCATGTGGTATTTTTCTTTGAGTTTGTTTATATAGTGGATTATGTTGATGGATTTCCATATATTGAACCATCCTTGGATCCCTGAGATGAAGCCTACTTGATCATAATGGATGATCATTTTTGTGAGAATTTTATTGAGTATTTTTGCATCGATATTCATAAGGGAAATTGTCTGAAGTTCTCTTTCTTTGTTGGATCTTGGTGTGGTTTAGGTATCAGAGTAATTGTGGCTTCATAGAACGAATTGAGTAGAGTACCTTCTGTTTCTAGTTTGTGGAATAGTTTGAGGAGAATTGGAATTAGGTCTTCTTTGAAAGTCTGATAGAACTCTGCACTAAACCCATCTGGTCCTGTGCTTTTTTTTTTTTTTTTTTTTGGGGGGGGGGGTTGGGAGACTATTAATGACTGTTTCTATTTCTTTAAGGGATATGGGAGTGTTTATATTGTTAATCTGATCCTGATTTAACTTTGGTACCTGTTATCTGTCTAGGAAGTTGTCCGTTTCACCCAGGTTTTCCAGTTTTGTTGAGTATAGGCTTTTGTAGTAGGCTCTGATGATTTTTTGGATTTTCTCAGATTCTGTTGTTATGTCTTCGTTTTCATTTCTCATTTTGTTAATTAGGATTCTGTCCCTGTGCCCTCTAGTGAGTCTGGCTAACTGTATAAGTACCTTATGATCAGGTGATTCCATAGCAAAAAAGTTTACACAGCAAACAAGGATCATGAATGTTTTTCACGTTGACTGTGGTGGTCTCAAAAAGATGGAGGTTTGCATTTCCCTGATTTCTTAAGATTTTGTCCTAGGAAATGTAGTAGTGAACGTGTGTGCGTGTGTGTGTGTGTGTGTGTGTGTGTACACAAATATAATAATGTAGCTAGGTATTTAAAATGTTGAATATAAATGGAGTAGGACACGTAGAGGTCTTGCAGAGAGCATTTATCTACTTTTACCTAGACACTTGGGGTAAAAATGGACACTCAAGCCTGTGAATATGTGTGCATGAACAGGAAGAAGTTGCTTTGTGGGTTAGGCAGGGTTCTCTAGAGCAGTGGTTTTTACCCTTCCTAATGCTACAACCCTTTAATACAGTTCCTCATGTTATAGTGACCCCCCTCAGCCCTAAAATTATTTCATTGCTACATCATAACCATAATTTTGCTACTTTTATGGATTATAATATAAACATCTGATATGCAGGATATCTGATATGTGAGTTCTCCAAAGGGGTCATGACCCATAGTTTGAGAACCACTGCTCTCCAGATATAGAACCAACATAATGTGTGTGTATATACATGCATACACACACACATATGAGAAGATCTGGGTTGTCTGAAAGCAGTTATATACACTGAGCCCACATTTAAAGGCGGAAAAAGCTAGAGTCTGATGCCAGGATCAGGGTAGATACACTCAGAAAGAGGAAGGGCTCACAGGGATGCACAGTGATTTTTCTCTTGAATATCTTGTTCAGGCAACCCACCAATGGAAGGTGCTACCCACACTTAGTGCAGATCTTTCTTTACATGTCAGCCTTCTCTGGAGCAGATCTTCCCTGCACCCCAACACACCCAAGTATACAGGTACATTTCACCTGCCCAAAATATGTCTTAGTCCCATCAAGTTAACAAGTGTAACTATTGCAAATAATGGATAGTCTATACGGGTATGTGTAATAACCTGACATAAGATTTATGGGGAAGTCAATAGGTTAGGTTTCTTATTAGAGAAATCTAAATAATTTCAAAAGGCATATTTGACATCCATGCATTTACTACTTTTATTGATCAACCATTGGGGATTTCATCCTGGTAAGTTGCTATGCTAATTGCTCACCTGTCCTGCTGTCTTACATTTGGTTAAGCGTGGCCCTTTGGAGGATATGAGCAGGTTCTAGACCCGGCAGGAAGTGAGAGTGTGACCTTACTGGGAAGAAGGGTTTCTGAAGACACAGCAAAGTCAATGATCTTCAGATGAATCATCCAGAGTTAGAATGGGCTCAGATTTAGGAAGAAATGGATGACACCAGAGGGGTACCTGGGGAGAAGCGGAAGGCCACACATACATGACACAACCAAGGACTCCTGTAGCTAGGAGGAGTCGTGGAAGCATCATCCCACGCAGCCTCGGAGATGGGGGAGGGCATAGCCCTGACAGCACTTAAGACTTAAACTTCTGACCTCTGCGTCTGAGAGAAAATCTGTTTCTGTTGTTCAAAGGCATGGAGTTTGTGGAACTTTCTTACAGAAGGCTCAGGGAACGGGTCCACAGTTCATCTTTCCGCACAGCGGCTGCCTAGGGGAAGGAGCAAAGCTGCCCCCTTCATTGCCCCTTGAAGGATTATTTCTCATTTGCTGTGTTCACAGCTTCACCTTCCCTCTGTTCTTCCCCATGTCACATTTGAGCAGCCGTAACAACTATGACCGCCTGGGTAGCTAACAAACAATAGACATTCATCCTTCACAATTCTGGAGGCTGCAGGTTTTAGGCCGAGCTCAGGCAGGTTGTGTCAGGGAAGGTCCCATTTCCTTGTTCTCACTGTACATCACATGCTGGAAGGTTAAGGGGACTTTGAACATCCCTAGAGACATTTATAAGGGCACTAACCCATTTGTGAGGGCTTTACCTTCACAAACAAATCACCTTCCAAGGGCCTCGCCTCCCAGCAGTACGCTTGGCTGTTAAGGTTTCAAGTTTTGAATCTGCAACAGACACAATTATTCAGCCTGTATCACTCAAATAAGAGATCAAAGGCAGTGCTAGGACTGGCTCAGTCTTAACTGAATCAAATCACATGCTACACTATTTATTACCAGAGCTAATGAGTCAAACAGTAGATATGACATCTAGCATTTTCTCATCTCCTTTATCAACGAGAATGCAGTTTGCAGACTTGGCTGTTGGAAAGAAAGCTGGCAACAGTATCTGGCTATTATCTAATTTAACTAATTAACTAATTATTAATTAATTTGCTTGGCTACTCAGGTTTTAAATGATGCCACTTATTCTTTCATGCTTATTACAACAACATTCCTTCCGAAGTAAATGAATGTAAATAAAAAAGATAAATTAAAAGAATACAATAAATCTAGCTTTCAAAACTGTCTGCACCAGCACATATTTGCAGCCAGAGGGGTAAGGGTTCCGGTCTTCCCCCATCTTTGCCTACAGTTAGTTTAGTCATATGACTTTTACTAATCTTTATCCAGACACTTGGGGTCAAAACAGCCATGCTTGCATGCATCCGCAAGTGCATGGATATGTATGCATAAGCAGGGAGAAGTGTGCTGTGCATTAGAAAGGGGTTTCTTCTGCTGCTTGGTTATTCTGATAGTTGGTAGTAGTAAGCACTTCTCCACATACCTATTGACTACTCCTGACTCCTTCCCGTGTATTGTCTGCTATTGACTACTCCTGACTCCTTCCCGTGTATTGTCTGCTCATGTACTTTTTACCAATTTTCAATTAGGAATTCACATTAAGCCTCCGGTTTTTTTTTCCCTGCCCATTGTAAATCCATTCTATTTTCTCAGCTTTCTCTCGACATTTCATAGCATGCATTATTAAACAGAGATATTTCACTTTAATGTATTCAAATAAATCAAGTTTTCCCTTTATGTATAGTTCAGGGAGTTCTTGATACACTCAAGTGTCAAAAATACACTCTTCCAAATGTCTTCATATTACCTTTGTAGTTTTTTACTTTATTATTTAGATGTTTATCTCACATAAATTCTTTATTTTCCTGAGTGATATATTAATTTAAATCAATCCTTCTAAAGAAACTTCGCTCTTTTTAGTAAAACTATCATCTACTTATAAGTGGCTAAAAGATAAAGAAAAAATTCCCCAAGTTGGCCAAAGATACAAGTGACGTCAGCACCCAAAGGAATTCCAAATGGAAACAAAACAAAACAAACCATGGACAAACTCACTAATACTGTAGTAATAAACCTGAAAGGAAGACCACTTTAATATTTCAAATTAGCAAAGATTGAAAGGTTAAAATTTGATGTTGGTGAGCAGCCGGGAAACCAGGTCTTCATAGTTTATAGGTGTTTACTAAGCCAGTGAAAATAGTTTAGAAAGAAATTTGCAAATATCTAATGCATTTGCATTGTGACTACATTCTTGACTTCTTCCTCTACATAAGCACAGCTTATGTAAATAATCATGGCAGTTCCGTGTAATCAGAACAGTGGCTGATAGCAGGAGAGGTTGATAGGGGTTAGCACGTAAGGAAATCCCTGTCAGGGTCAGGTTGATGGCCTCGATCCTGGAACAGAGATCACACACAGGAAATGCAGAGTTTGCCACTGTTAGGCAAATCCACCATCTGAATGCACAGTGACAGCTATAAAAACAACCCCAGGGGAGGGAACCAGAATTAGCATACTGTCATGTGAAAAATGTAGCCTCAAGAAAACATGTGGATATTTTTTTTTAACTATAGAATTGCCCAGTCATGTACAAAACATACCAAGAACTAGAAAAATATGGCCCGTTCACAGAAAACACTATTTGACAGAAACTGTCTCTAAGGAAATCACACATCCGACATATTAGTCAAAGATGTTCAATCGAGTGTTCTCGGCGTGTTTAAGGCAGTAAAGGCACCATAAGCAGGGAGCTAAGGGATCACAGGCTAACGATGTATACACAGATGAGTAGCAAAGTGTTATAAATTACTGAAGGACATCCAGAGGTCTGAAGCTGGAAATTATAAGGGAAATGAATTTCACTCGAGTGACACCATGGCTGATTTGAGAAGCCTTCTGGAAATTAAGGCAATTGAAGGAACCAAATCCAAGAAGGTAAGAAATAAAACAGTTAAACCCCAGACCCCTGGGGCTGGAGAGATGGCTCAGCAGTTAAAAGCACTGACTGTTCTTCCAGAGGTCCTGAGTTCAATTCCCAGCAACCCCATGGTGGCTCACAACTATCTGTGATGGGATCTGATGCCCTGCTTTGGCGTGTCTGAAGACAGTGACAGTGTACTCATATAAATAAAATAAATATTTTTTGTAAAAAAAAAAAAAAGACCCCAGGGGAGCTGCAGAAGACCAATGTGTTGTGAGAGTTCCAGAAAAGAGCAAGGCAAGGTGTATCAGAAGGAACCGTGCCCAAGAACTCCCAACGTCAATGAAAGACATGAACATCTGTCTACACGACCAAGAAGATTGCTGAACTGCAAGCCTGACAGATTGAAAAAGGTCTTCACAAGACCAGCGTGCTCAGCTTATTCAAAGACAGGCAAAGGGGAGCTAGAGAGGAGTAGGAAGAAGGGGTACCAAGGTAGAAGGGATCCTCACCTAAAACTAAGAAAGTACTTAAAGACTGGCAAAACAGACAATGCTCAACAGGGAATTCCAGTTCTTCCAAAACCTTCTAGAATAGAGGAGAAATTCAGACCTCCCTGGATGAACAAAACCGGTTGGCCTGGAAAGCCCTTGGGCTGCAATGGAAATCCATCCAGCAATCACAAGGTCACGGGCAAAAAACCAGGAAGCTTCCAAAAGTGACAGCTTAAATAACCATGGAAGTCAGCATTGTAGCTTCTCATTCTAGGTACAAAAGACTGAAAAGTTAAACACATATAGCAACAGTCATAAGTCTATGTTAACTGGCACAGGACATGTGAAGATATTAAATATGACAATAGCAATATAAATCATAGAGACAGACATCGCCATGACAGGTGATAATGTATATTCTATTGGCATATATCAGTATAGTTTTACTAGATTGTAATAAGTTGAGGGTGTTCATTGTAGCATTCAGCATGGTCAGAAAACATTCAGAAAGAGGAATTGATTTGCTCTGCAAGAGCATCACCTCTAAATAATAAAAACCAAGGCACTAATGGAGAAGTTGAGGGCCACTTAAGATATACAGAAAATATACCTGGATGTCAGAGGTGAGTTCTTTTAAAATCATTACCCAAATGTAAGTATATTAATGACATAGATCAGCAGAATGGACTTCACAAGTAAATCAACAATATACTATCTGTAGGACAGTTTAAAGATATAAATAGGTTTTAAAAGAAAAAGAAGGAAAAATATTGCATATAAACAGTAACCCAAAGAGAGCTGGGGTGGCTGCAACAACACTAAACAAAATAGAATTTAAATCAAAACAAAATCTCTTGATAAGGAAGCTAATTTATAAAGAAGATATAATAATTATGAACACATATGTAACAAAAAACAGAATCAAAGAGAGAAACATAAAGTGCACACCTTTAATACCAGTACTCATGAGGCAGAAGTGGGCTGATCTCTGTGAGTTCGGGGCCACCCTGGTCTGCACAGCAAGTTCCAAGCTAGTTAGGTCTACACCCATGGAACCCTGGAGGAGGAGAGAGGGAAGGGGAGGAGGAGAAGGAGAAGGGGAGGGGAGGGGAGAGGGAGGAGGGGGAGGAAGAGAGGGAGAAGGATAGGGAGAAGGGATGAACTCACATAAACCATCTTTCTGAACACAATGAAATGAAATTTGACAAAATAATAGAAGGCTCAAAAAGAAGAAGAAAAAAACTCTCTGGGAAATTAGAAAATAGAAATTACAACAAAAGCAAACAGAAAAATGGCACACCAAAAGCTACAGGGCTTATTGATACACTCTGCCAAACACTGAAGAATTAAGAGTAATTTTCAACTCTTCCAAAAAATGAATGAATTCATAAATCATTCTAAAACCAAAAACCAAACACTAACACTAAAGCCAAAGATACTATAAATAAAATCTTTAGGCCAATATGTCTTACCAAGATTACTGTAAAAACCCCCATTTATTATATCAGTTATAACACGGATGCATTTGTTTTCAACAAATGCACTATCATGACAGACTCATCAGCATGCGAGGATTGCACATCATAGCTGGGACAGGTTCAAGAATTAGTTAATTAGTCAATATACAGCATCACAATAGATGAGAGATGGAAATGCATGATCATCTTGAATGATACAGAAAAGGCGTTTGACAAAACTCAATGACCCCTTATCAGGAAAAAGATAACACTCAACAAACTAGGAATAGAGAACCACTCTGACATAGTTTAGAATACATATAAAACCCTGCAGTTAAGACGCCACTCAAGATCTTGGTTCCGGGACTCTGATGAAAAAGTAGTCGGCATAGGTGAGAGTGTGCACACAGAAGCAGACAGCTTCTGGGACAGGCAGGAGCCACAGAGCTTCTGAGGCAGCCACCTTTTCGGGCTCCAGACCACCTTCCCGGCCAGAGGACAGGTGTCCACCTGGCCCAGGAGGCTTTTGCCTCAGGAACAGAAGGAGCCATCTTGGTTCTGGGACTCTGCCGAAAAGTAGTCTGCACAGGTGAGAGTGTGCACACAGAAGCTAACAGCTTCTGTGACAGGCCATCATCTTAGGCCAGAAGGGAGGTCCGAACGCCAGATATCTGTGCACCTTCCCTGTAAGAGGAGAGCTAGCCTGCAGAGAGTGCACTGACCACTGAAACTCAGAGGAGAGAGCTAGTCTCCCAGGTCTGCTGATAGAGGGTAACAGAATCACCAGAGGAACAATCTCTAAATAGAGACAACTATAACAACTAACTACAGAGATTAAGGTAAACATAAGAATCTTACTAACAGAAACCAAGACCACTCACCATCATCAGAACCCAGCACTCCCACTTCTCCCAGTCCAGGGCACCCCAACACACCCGAAAAGCTAGACCTGGATTTAAAAGCATATCTCATGATGATGGTAGAGGACATCAAGAAGAACCTTAATAACTCACTTAAAGAAATACAGAAATACTGCTAAACAGGTAGAAGACATTAAAGAGGAGGCACAAAAATCCCTTAGAGTATTGCAGGGAAACACAACCAAACAGGTGATGGAATTGAATAAAACCATCCAAGACCTAAAAAGGGAAGTAGACACAATAAAGAAAACCCAAAGTGAGGCAATGCTGGAGATAGAAACCCTAGGAAAGAAATATGGAACCATAGATGTGAGCATCAGCAACAGAATACAAGAGATGGAAGAGAGAATCTCAGGTGCAGAAGATTCCATAGAGAACATCGGCATAACAATCAAAGAAAACGGAAAATGCAAAAAGATCCTAACTCAAAACATCCAGGAAATCCAGGACACAATGAGAAGACCAAACCTACGGATAATAGGAGTAGATGAGAATGAAGATTTTCAAATCAAAGGACCAGCAAATATCTTCAACAAAATTATAGAAGAAAACTTCCCAAACCTAAAGAAAGAGATGCCCATGAAGCCTACAGAACTCCAAATAGACTGGACCAGAAAAGAAATTCCTCCCGACACAAAATAATCAGAACAAATGCACTAAATAAAGATAGAATACTAAAAGCAGTAAGGGAAAAAGTCAAGTAACATATAAAGGCAAGCCTATTAGAATTACACCAGATTTTTCACCAGAGACTATGAAAGCCAGAAGATCCTGGACAGATGTTATACAGACACTAAGAGAACACAAATTCCAGCCCAGGCTAACATACCCAGCCAAACTCTCAATTACCATAGATGGAGAAACCAAAGTATTCCACGACAAAACCAAATTCACACATTATCTTTCCACGAATCCAGCCCTTCAAAGGATAATAACAGAAAAAAAAAAAAAAAAAAACAATACAAGGACGGAAACCACATCCTAGAAAAAGCAAGAAGGTAATCCCTCAACAAACTTAAAAGAAGACAGCCACAAGAAAAAAGCGCCAACTTTAACAATAAAATAACAGGAAGCAACAATTACCTTTCCTTAATATCTCTTAATATCAATGGACTCAACTCCCCAATTAAGAGACATAGACTAACAGACTGGCTACACAAACAGAACCCAACTTTTTGCTGCTTACAGGAAACTCATCTCAGAGAAAAAGATAGACATTACCTCATAATGAAAGGCTGGAAAACAATATTCCAAGCAAATAGTATGAAGAAACAAGCTGGAGTAGCCATTCTAATATCTAATAAAATCGACTTCCAACCCAAAATCATCAAAAAAGACAAGGAGGGTCACTTCATACTCATCAAAGGTAAAATCCTCCAACAGGAGCTATCAATTCTGAATATCTATGTTCCAAATACAAGGGCAGCCACATTCATTAAAGAAACTTTAGCCGGGCATGGTGGCGCACGCCTTTAATCCCAGCACTCAGGAGGCAGAGGCAGGCGGATTTCTGAGTTCGAGGCCAGCCTGGTCTACAGAGTGAGTTCCAGGACAACCAGGTCTATACAGAGAAACCCTGTCTCCAAAAACCAAAAAAAAAAAAAAAAAAGAAACTTTAGTAAAGCTCAAAGCACACATTGCACCTCACACAATAATAGTGGGAGACGTCAACACACCACTTTCACCACTGGACAGATCATGGAAACAGAAACTAAACAGGGACACAGTGAAACTAACAGAAGTTATGAAACAAATGGATCTGACAGATATCTACAGAACATTTTATCCTAAAACAAAAGGATATAACTTCTTCTCAGCACCTCATGGTACCTTCTCCAAAATTGACCACATAATTGGTAACAAAAGGAGCCTCAACAGATACAAAAATATTGAAATTGTCCCATGCATCCTATCAGATCACCATGGACTAAGGCTGATCTTCCATAACAAAATAAATAATAGAAAGCCAACATTCACGTGAAAACTGAACAACACTCTTCTCAATGATACCTTGGGCAAGGAAGGAATAAAGAAAGAAATTAAGGACTTTTTGGAGTTTAATGAAAATGAAGCCACATCATACCCAAATTTATGGGACACAATGAAAGCATTTCTAAGAGGAAAACTCATAGCTCTGAGTGCCTCCAAAAAGAAACTAGAGAGAGCACACACTAGCAGCTTGACCACACACCTAAAAGCTCTAGAACAAAAGGAAGCAAACTCACCCAAGAGGAGGAGATGGCAGGAAATAATGAAACTCAGGGGTGAAATCAACCAAGTCGAAACAAGAACTATTCAAAGAATCAACCAATCAAGGAGCTGGTTCTTTGAGAAAATCAACAAGATGATAAACCCTTAGCCAGACTCACTAGAGGGCAGAGCGAAAGTATTCGAATTAACAAAATCAGAAATGAAAAGGGAGACATAACAACAGATCCTGAAGAAATCCAAAACACCATCAGATCCTTCTACAAAAGGCAATACTCAACAAAACTAGAGAACCTGGATGGAATGGACAAGTTTCTAGACAGATACCAGGTACTAAAGTTAAATCAAGATCATGTTAATGATCTAAACAGTCCTATATCCTCTAAAGAATTAGAAGCAGTCATTAATAGTCTCCCAACCAAAAAAAGCCCAGGACCAGATGGGTTTAGTGCAGAGTTCTATCAGACCTTCAAAGAATATCTAATCCCAGTTCTTCACAAACTTTTCCACAAAATAGAAACAGAAGGTACCCTACCCAACTCATGCTATGAAGCCACAATTACTCTGATACCTAAACCACAAAAAGACCCAACAAAGACAGAGAACTTCAGACCAATTTCCCTTATGAATATGATGCAAAAATACTCAATAAGGTTCTCGCTAACCGAATCTAAAAACACATCAAAACAATCATCCATCCTGACCAAGTAGGTTTCATCCCAGGGATGCAGGGATGGTTCAATATACGGAAATCCATCAACGTAATCCAGTATATAAACAAACTCAAAGACAAAAACCATATGATCATCTCATTAGATGCAGAGAAAGCATTTCACAAAATCCAACACCCATTCATGATAAAAGTCTTGGAAAGATCAGGAATTCAAGGCCCATACCTAAACATGATAAAAGCAATCTACAGCAAACCAGTAGCCAACATCAAAGTAAATGGTGAGAAGCTGGAAGCAATCCCACTAAAATCAGGGACTAGACAAGGCTATCCATTCTCTCCCCACCTATTCAATATTGTACTTGAAGTCCTAGTCAGAGCAATTCGACAACAAAAGAAGATCAAGGGGATACAAATTGGAAAAGAAGAAGTCAAAATATCACTTTTTGCAGACGATATGATAGTATATATACGTGATCCTAAAAATTCCACCAGAGAACTCCTAAGCCTGATAAACAGCTTCAATGAAGTAGCTGGATATAAAATTAACTCAAACAAATCAATGGCCTTTCTCTACACAAAGAATAAACAGGCTGAGGAAGAAATTAGGGAAACAATACCCTTCACAATAGTCACAAATAATATAAAATACCTTGGCGTGACTCTAACTAAGGAAGTGAAAGATCTGTATGATAAAAACTTCAAGTCTCTGAAGAAAGAAATTCTAGAAGATCTCAGAAGATGGAAAGATCTCCCATGCTCATGGATTGGCAGGATCAACATTGTAAAACTGGCTATCTTGCTGAAAGCAATCTACAGATTTAATGCAATCCCCATCAAAATTCCAACTCAATTCTTCATTGAATTAGAAAGAGCAATCTGCAAATTCATCTGGAATAACAAAAAAACCTAGTATAGCAAAAACTCTTCTCAAGAATAAAAGAACCTCTGGTGGAATCACCATGCCTGACCTAAAGCTGTACTACAGAGCAATTGTGATAAAAACTGCATGGTACTGGTATAGCGACAGACAAGTAGACCAATGGAACAGAATTGAAGACCCAGAGATGAACCCACACACCTATGGTCATTTGATCTTTGACAAGGGAGCTAAAACCATCCAATGGAAAAAAGACAGCATTTTCAACAAATGGTGCTGGCACAACTGGCTGTTATCATGTAGAAGAATGCGAATTGATCCATTCCTATCTCCTTGTACTAAGGCCAAATCTAAGTGGATTAAGGAACTCCACATAAAACTAGAGACACTGACACTTATAGAGGAGAAAGTAGGAAAAAGCCTCAAAGATAATGGGTACAGGGAAAAAGTTCCTGAATAGCACAGCAATGGCTTGTGCAGTAAGATCGAGAATCAATAAATGGGGCCTCATAAAGTTGCAAAGCTTCTGCAAGGCAAAAGACACCGTCAACAAGACAAAAAGACCACCAACAGATTGGAAAGGGATCTTTACCTATCCTAAATCAGATAGGGGACTAATATCCAATACATATAAAGAACTCAAGAAGGTGGGCTCCAGAAAATCAAATAACCCCATTAAAAATGGGGCTCAGAGCTGAACAAAGAATTCTCACCTGAGGAATACTGAATGGCAGAGAAGCACCTGAAAAAATGTTCAACATCCTTAATCATCACGGAAATGCAAATCAAAACAACCCTAAGATTCCACCTCACACCAGTCAGAATGGCTAAGAGCAAAAATTCAGGTGACAGCAGATGCTGGTGAGGATGTGGAGAAAGAGGAACACTCCTCCATTGTTGGTGGGATTGCAAGCTTGTACAACCACTCTGGAAATCAGTCTGTCAATTCCTCAGAAAATCGGACATAGTAATACCAGAGGATCCCGCAATAACTCTCCTGAGCATATATCCAGAAGATGTCCCAACCAATAAGAAGGACATATGCTCCACTAAGTTCATAGCAGTCTTATTTATAATAGCTAGAAGCTGCAAAGAACCCAGATGCCCCTCAACAGAGGAATGGATACAGAAAATGTGCTACATCTACACAATGGAGTACTGCTCAACTATTAAAAAGAATGAATTTATGAAATTCCTAGGCAAATGGATGGACCTGGAGGGCATCATCCTGAGTGAGGTAACCCAATCACAAAGGCACTCACACAATATATACTCACTGATAAGTGGATATTAGCCCAGAAACTTAGGATACCCGAGATATAAGAGACAATTTGCTAAACACATGAAACTCAAGAAGAATGAAGACCAAAGTGTGGACACTTTGCCCCTTCTTAGAATTGGGAACAATCACCCATGGAAGGAGTTACAGAGACGATGTTTGGAGCTGTGTCGAAAGGATGGACCATCTAGAGACTATCATATCCGGGGATCCATCCCATAATCAGCTTCCAAACGCTGACACCATTGCACACACTAGCAAGATTTTGCTGAAAGGACCCAGATATAGCTCATAGTCTCTTGTGAGAGTATGCCAGGGCCTAGCAAACACAGAAGTGGATACTCACATTCAGCTATTAGATGGATCACAGGGCCCCCAATGGAGGAGCTAGAGAAATTACCCAAGGAGCTAAAGGGATCTGCAACCCTATAGGTGGAACAACATTATGAACTAACTGGTAACCCTGAGCTCTTCACTCTAGCTGCATATGTATCAAAAGATGGCCTAGTAGGCCATCACTGGAAAGAGAGGCCCATTGGACTTGCAAACTTTATATGCCCCAGTACAGGGGAACGCCAGGGCCAAAAAATGGGAGTGAGTGGGTAGGGGAGTGAGGGGGGAGGGCATGGGGGACTTTTGGGATAGCATTTGAAATGTAAATGAGGAAAATACCTAATTAAAAAAAAAGACGCCACTCAATGGTGAAACAGAACACTTGCCTTCTAAGATCTGGAGCAAGACTAAGATGACAAATTTTGCCGTTTTTATTCTATACAGTATTCAAAGTTCTGAACAGAACAATTAGACAAGGCAAATAAATCAAAAAGGCAAACAAGTTCAGAAGGACTTTCCTACAGAAATTTTTTTCCCATTTTTCCTATTCATAGCTGACAGTATTATGTATTTAGAAAAGTGTAGCTCTCCAAACAAAAGAGAATAAATCTTAATATATGTAGCATAATTGCAGGTTATAAATATCAAAGCATAAAAATAAATTTAAGGGTGTCTATTACTGTGGTGATAGGACATAATGTCAAACTGTCTTCTAAATATTTACATTTTTTACCCACAGAGTAGCACTGCTCTCAGACTTGTTCAAAGAACACTCTGTTAGCTGTGAGCAATGGTTAATGAAGGGACTTACAACTGATCGAAGTATCCAGAACAAATGACTGTCAGGTGCTCTGATCCGGATACATCAGTATATCACCATCTCTACACTTAGGATCTCACAGCAGCTGTGGTAACCTGAACGAGATGGAGCTCATCCATCATGAATAGAGCAGGCTCTCCCAAGACCCTCCCCCTCCCCCGTTGCCAAGGAAAAGACCGTGTCGTTGCCCTGGATCCAGTAAATAGCCTCTTACCCACCCATGTCCACGCAACTACAGTTAAACCCAGTGCATCACAGAAAAGCGGAGTAAGGAAAACAGGAAAGTTGGCGGGAGTCTGTTGGGAAACAGGAGGGTTTCAGAGGAAGGGGAAAGACCGAGGATACTGGGGGAAGGAAAGTGACCCAAACCATTATATAAGTATGAAGTTGTCAAAAATAACGTGCTTTAAAAATCTAATTTATATACATAATAAATAATCTGAAATGAGATTAGAGAAGAAGTTTCCATTTGCATGAGTAAAATTCTGAGAACTAAGCCTAGCCAAGAAAGCGAAAGACTTACTGTCTGTGTCCACATCTATAAAGCATCGCTGAGATTAGAGACTTAACTAAATAGTAGCCATCAGAGCAGAGGTTTACCTTGTCAGGCTGATTGGATTGAGAGGTGCCTGAGAGATTAGGAAAGCATATCTCTGGGTGTGTCAGTGAGGGAGTTTACAGTGAGGAGGCCTGGAGAATGAAGAGAAAAAGAAAAATATCTCTCTCTCTCTCTCTCTCTCTCTCTCTCTCTCTCTCTCTCTCTCTCTCTCTCTCTCTCTCTCTCTCTGCTGTGGCATACCTTTCCCGCCATGATGCACCAAGCTATGAGCTAAACATAAATAATTCCTCTCTTAAGTTGTTCTGATGGGTACTTCATCACGGCAGTAAAAGATCTAATGCATACCGCGTTCACAGGATGGAATGTTCGCATGTCAGTCCTACCCAGAGTGATGTAGAGCTAGTGTGATTCCTATCCTAATGACGTGCTTGCAGAAAAATAAAACCCATCTCAGGCACAGGATTTGTATCTGAAACCCCAGCAGTACTGAGGTGACAGAGGAAAACCACAAGCTTGAGGGTCTCCTGAACAATGTAGTAAGTTCAAGGCTAGCCTGAGCTACATAGCAAGCCCCATCTCAAAAAAAAAAAAAAAGCCTAATACATAAATTGATATGTAATCTGAAGGGAGCCCTAATTGTCATTGCCATCTGAAAGAAGAAGGAGGAAGAGAAGGAGAAGGAGGGGTGAGGAGGAGGGGAGGGGGAGAAGAAGAAGAGGAAGGAGGAGAAGGAGAAGAAAGAGAAGGAGGAGGAGGAGAAGGAAGAGAAGGAGGAGGAGAAGGGGGAGAGGAGGGGAGGAGAGGAGAGGAGGAGGAGGAGAAGAAGAAACAAACCTGTAAGTTTTGATCTCATTTTTCTAATTTTAACAAAAAAAAAAAACAAAAACAAAAACAAAAAATCATGATGCTGACATAAAGCTATCTATACATATAAAACAATGGAGAGCCAGAGTGCCAAGGTCATTCAGTGAAGAAAACTAATTGTTTTAATCAATCATCTTTATTTTTAATTTTATGTACATTGGTGTTTTGTCACATGTATGCCTGTGTGAGGGTGTTGTATTCTCTGGAACTGGAGTTACAGACAGGTGTGAGATGCCTTGTGGGTGCTGGGAATTGAAACCAGGACCTCTGGAAGAACAGCCAGTGCTCATAACCACTGAGCCATCTCCGAAGCCCTGAAAAATGAGGAATTCTTTGCAACAAATGGTGCTAGGAAAACTGGACATCACGATAATAATGAAATTGAGACTTTGCCTGACAACACATACAAATGAACTCAACATGGATAGAGCTAACCAAAGAATCTAAAACTAGAACACTTTTAGGAAGAAAACTCTATAATGCTTGATTTTGCAAAAATATACAGGTGACAAAAGAAAAAATAGCAAAATGAACTTCCTCAAAATTAAAACATTTTGTGCATCGAAGGACATTAATAAATGAAAGGATACTCATTTCACTCCAAAATGCGTGTTGTAAAACTTATGTGATACGGAATTAATATCCATAATATATAAAGAACTCCTACAGCTAAATAACAAAACCTCGCAAATGAGCAAGTGACTTGAACAAACATGTTACCAAATAAGATACACAAAGAAAAGACATTTAGCGCCATTAGTCATTTTGATGTAATCAAAACCACAATAAGTCCTAGAGAACCTCAGCTCTACTTTAAAAAAAAAAAAGATATAAAAGAAATGCTGTCAAGGACAGAAAGTAGAACTTGGGCATGTGTGCTGGGACAGTGCCTCTGCAGTCCCTCTGCAGTAATCAGAATGACAGTTCCTTCGAAGTTAAGCATAGGATTACTGTATGAATTGGCAGTTCCTCTCCTGGACTTAGAATGACTGTGAAGAGATCCAAAGATGTAGCCAATGTTCATAGCAACATTATTTACAATACCAAACACCAGTAGCAATCTGAATGGCTACCAAGCAGTGACTGGTTAAATAAAGGCTGTTGCATACAAGCCAGGGAATATTATCCAGCCATGAAAAGCATGCAGCTCTGACATATACTACAAAACAGATGGCCGAAAATAAATGACATGAGCCAGACACAAAAGAACAAGTACCATATGATTTTACCCATATGAATGTGAGTGAAAAGGGGAATAGAAGGAGAACAGATTAGTAGGACCCAGAGGCTGGGGAGAGGAAAACTGCTGCTTACTGAGTACAGGACTTCTCTTTGGAGCGGTGAACGCTTTGGGAGTAGAGAGAAATGATGGTCAAGCAATGCGATGCTTATCACAAAGCCCAGATTTCCGAACACAGAGTTAACATTAGTTCATATAAAATCATGGTGACAGATGTATAAAGAGAGGCTCCTCCATCACAACAACAAAAGAGAAATTACAATAAAGACATAGCATCCTGGGTAAGCCCCCAAACATGATGCCAACTGAAAGACGGGCTTTGCAGGATGGTAATGACTGGGTCTTGTTCTGGTGGTGACTGTACCCATCACCCACCTGTCAGCAACCTGGATGTGTGGCTCCCACTCTCTGTATTTGTCAAAATTCATTAACTTATACATCCTTTTAAAAGAATGATTTGATTCCATGTAACTTCTAATTTAAAAAAATAGCACTTGCAGAAATCTCGACTTCGGTTGCAGGAACTCTGTCTCCAGCAGTCTGGATTTGCAGCATTGCAGGGGACATTTCTGGCTCTGGAACTGTGGCTAATGAGAACCCACTTGCTGGCTGAAGGAGGAGTGGAGTGGTTTGGGCAGTGTACCAAACTGATGGCAGCAGTGGCTTGTTCACACTGGGCAAGATGGAGCACAGCCCAGCATGTCCTGTCCTCTCTTCCACACTGTCCTGAGTCTCCTGAAAAAGGGACAGCCACTCCTCCCTCCTTCAGGACACTCCAGCATGACAAGACTGCAGGGTCCACTTGCATCGCTTTCGTCGTGGAATTGCCTTGCCCTGACACCCCCTAACAAATGGGTTCAGTCCAGGGACTGTAAACCTTCCCCTCAGGGCCACCCTAACTCTGCTGCATCCGAATCCTACCTTGCTGCTGTGCAAAAAGCACCGCCTGCCACATCTTGCTTCCCTCCCCACAAGGGACCAGTCCAGGCCTGTGGCTTGTGCTGAGGGTAGACCTTGGGCTGGCTCGTGCTGGCATAGGAAATTACACTGCCCCTGGTCCCAGCAGCAGATTTCATTTCCTTGGAAGGAATTGCTCTCAGCTTCCTGTGGGTGTGGCCATCACTCCCAGTGGCAATGATTTCCATCTCCAGATGCCTGTGGGGACCTAGCTTTGCCTCTGGAAAACACAAGGAGCAGGGGATGAAATGAGTTACAAGAGAACCCGGTGCTCTCTGTGATAGACAGAAAATCTGATGCCTACCTAACACCATGGGGTTTAAAAGTGACCAAGTCATCTCATCTGACCCATGAGGTAAGAAGAGCTCAAGGAGGTGAACTGATTTATCCAAAGTGTCATAGCTGATGACTAGCAGAGCCAATATGGAACATATTCTCCTAAAACACCAATCCATTCCTCAAACACATTCAGTGGGTCCCCTTTACTCCCAGAGGGAGAGCTGTAGTGTTTATGGTGGACTCCAAAGACCCACACAATCTGCCTTCTACCCAGAACCTGCTGACCTCTCTCCCTTCCTTCTCCTCTCACCTCTCCACCTCAGCCCTTGGACAGCAAGGAGTCCCTGAGCACGGGTCACCTAGCACACCAGGTAGACTCGGTTTCTAGGCTTTGAATGAAGGTGTTTATGTGTTGAAAGCTTGGTCCCCACGGTATGACATTAAGAGCTGGTGGCTCTTATATTCACTCTATAAGAAGTGAACCAAGAAGCAGAGAAGGGGCTGCACAAGTTCTTAAAGGACTCCGAGTTAACTCTCATCAGAACAGCGGTACTAAGACAGGAACTTTTAGGAATGTAGGGAAATGGTGGCTCCCATTTGTGTGACTTCATGAACCCTGAGACCTTCCTTCACCACAGCTGAGCAGCTGTCATCCTGCCTTTGACCCTCCAGAACAGGAAGCTAACTAAACCTCTTTACTTTTTAATGTGTTCAGTTTCCAGAATTTGATTGCAGTAACAGGAACCTGACAAATACACCCATCTGCCCTGACCTCAGCATCCTCCACTCTCTGCCCTGCTTCAAGTCTTGATTAAACACCACTTCTAAGACATCAGCCCTCCCCTTTGGCAGGTCTGTGCCACTCGCCATGGCCCATCTTTTTTTCTCTGGGTATTTCCTGATGGTTAACATTCTCTACTTCTCTTATTTGTGGTGTTTCTGGATTATTCTGCCTCTTGTACATTCTTGGCTCTGCAAGGGTGAGGATTCTGTTGATTCTTGGCTGTGTCTGGAGCATTGAGAGAAGGCCGGGTGTTTGCTGGATTCAAGATTAAAGGGTTGTCCTTTGGAGGCATGAGTTGTGGTTCTCTGTGTTTTCTGGGCATCACTATATAGCTCACTGTGGCCTCTAACACCCATGATCCTCCTGCCTCAGCCTCTCGAGTGCTGGAATTCCAGGTGTTCACTGCCACACCCAGCAGAGGAGCCTCGTTGGCTTGTCTGGCTAGTTTCCCTCCAGAGACTGGATATCAAGCACACCTAATGACACATCTGATTCCAAAATTGATCCCAGACAGCAAGGGTATTTAAAATCTAAACCCCTCTCCAGGGTTTCAGTTACATAAAGGGATGTAATATTTTACAAGACCAGCTTGTAAGACCAGCTTCTCTGTGTCCCACAGGCTAAGTCCAGGTAGCCTTTCTGTGTAACTCGGAACACCTCCCTCTCATTTGTTTTGGAGCCAAATTTGGTGGCTTAGTCATAATGATCAAGAAACTAGTTCCAGGCTGAGATTTGTGGTGGTTCCCAGGATTAAAACCATGTGAGTTGCTTTGTTGGGTAGGACATAATGGTCGGCTCATTGCCCAGTGATATTTTGTGAGGTTATCTGATTGACAGCCAGCAGGCAGAGCAGAATTACATTTAATGAAGCCCAAGCTTTGATTTTTTTTTTTTTTTTAGTCTATTACAGCCCCTTCATCCTTCCGACAACCCTACATGCAGATGTTATCTCCACTGGCTATTTAGGAAACTGAAGTCCAGAGAAGGATAGGGACTGGCCGCAGGTTGAGTGGCTCATCCAGAATAAAATCTAGATTCAACTTCGCATTCTTCCTCTGCTACCAGGTTTCCTTCTGCAGAGCAGTCAACAAATGTTTAGTATAAGAAGGAGTACCTGGGGCTGGTGAGATGGCTCAGTGGGTAAGAGCACCCAACTGCTCTTCCGAAGGTCCAGAGATCAAATCCCAGCAACCACATGGTGGCTCACAACCATCCGCAACGAGATCTGGCGCCCTCTTCTGGAGTGTCTGAAGACAGCTACAGTGTACTTACATATAATAAATAAATAAATCTAAAAAAAAAAAAAAAAAAAAAAAGAAGGAGTACCTGGAGGTACACCTGACAAGATGAAGGGCTGCACCAGCAACATACAAGTCATAAGAGTGTAGGAGTGAAATGAGGATCACTGTGTATGGTGGGGGTCTATTTAGGACACGCAGTGGCCATGTGCTGAGGAGACAGGTGGGAGATGCTAGGCAAGTGGAGAAGTAAGAGGTAAGGCATGGCAGAGCTGTGGTCCCCTCCCCACCCAGTTCCTTTTGCCTCTGTGCTAAGCACATCGCTTGGTGCTCTGCAGTGTGGCCTTTCAGCTCCTGTGAGCACCATGACTCTGAGATGCTTTGGTGTATTTTCTCCTTATGGGTTCACAGCATTCCTTGAGGAATGGTGCTAACTTTCCCATGTCACAGATGGAAGAACTAAGCTTCTCTAAGGCCAAGACCACATACCCAATGTAATGGGAAACCTGGGGCCCCGTTCAAATCCTTAAGAAGCCCTCCCCCCTATGCCCAGCATTGTCACTTTCCCATAAATAGAGAAAACCACTGCCTTGTCGCAATGATAAGTAACAGTAGCCTCCAGAAGGGCAGAGAAGTGGAGGTTAGGAGTAGAACAAAACCTCTTCACTGTCATCAGCTTCTGGAGAACACAGTCCTGCAGGAGACTTTTGAGCCCCCAGCCTGGCTGACCATGCCTGAAGCTGATTCTGGCTGACCATGCCTGAAGCTGGGCAGCAGCTGTGGAACCCCGTATCTCAGACCTCTATAGCAAGAGTCCAGGGCAGCTTCCTTTCCCTCACCCTGCTTAGGGAGTTCTAGAAACATCTTGCTGCTCAGGGAGCCAGTTCCTGCCAGAAGCAGCTCGGAAAGGAACCGCGTGCTCCCGGCACACTGATTAGCTGAGGAAGAGAAAGCTGGGCTGTCCAGCCTGAGGAGTCACCAGACCATCCCCTGGGCAATATTAAGCAACACTCTCGTAGCTTACGTACGGCCTGGGAACCCATTTGAAATGCTGTCCACCCATTACCAAGTCCAAAGAAGGAATGAACAAAAATGTGTGTTCGTCCAAGGGATACAGGCCACCTGGCATGGAGTGAAGCCACTAAGGTGGAAGAAGGGTGTCCTTCCACTGAGGACCTTTCTGTCTTCCCTTCCTCAGCCCTCGCCCTTTCTCTACTGCCAGCTTGCTGCTGCTTCTGCTGCCTGCTCAGCGTTACTGTCATAAAGCCCTGTGACCGGAAGATATTGAGTGCAGATGGTCTCAGCCAAGACTCCCACACCCCCACCCCACCCCCATGAATAAGGTTAATATTAACTGCCAGGTGATTCCCTCCTGTCACTTGACACAGCAAACAGACACCTACAGAGCAGAAGTACTTTGTAGCTACTCAGTAGCAAGAACAGACCAGCTGCTGTGGGTAATTTGCCAAGGGGCCTTAGAGAGAGGTCATGGCCTACTCTAAACAGTGGATATATAGTAAATAACAAATAATAGTAGAACAAACTTAAAAGAAAAAGAAAGAAGGGTCCCCGGAGCCCCTGGGGAGAAATGGAGCCTCAGAGCAGAGTCACCCAGGGTCCCACCAGGTTTGCTTAGCAAGATCTGAGCTTAGGACATAGTGAATCCCCCACGAACAGGACACAAGTCCACTTGGAGTGCTTGCTTCTCATTTCTGTCCAGGCATTGTACCCTCAAGACCAGCCTTAGCCTGTGTGACAGTGTTGGCTCAAGACCCCAAGATAACCTATGCACTTGGAAGTACTGGGTCAGAACCCTATCAACCAGGCCCCCTTGTGGTTAGAGGAATTGCTGCAGGACAGTTGAATTTGGAACTCGAATGGACTCCTGTGGGAAACTTGAACATGGACTTAGAAGGTCATGAAGTCCTAATGATGTCATTCTCTCTGGAAAGCCTGTTCCAGCCTCCAGCTTCTGGACGTGGTCAAGGCCTATTTGCTAAACATCCCAGCACCTGTCCCAACTATCACTAGTTACTGGAAGCTAACCTTCCAAGACCATGCCCTTGAAGAACTCCAAGGATACATTTCTCCTCCAGTGTCATAGGGTCAGTGACACTGGGAAGTCTCTGAATGCTCCAGCTAGAGCCCAGGTCTCCCAGCCTCCCTGCACCAATACCTCTCTGCCCCAGGAGACTCGGTGTAGCCAACAACAGGAGTTCCTAGCCTGACTAGCCCTCGGGCTCTTTCCTCTGCTGGCTGGGTGCGTAAGGCTGTCACTGGGCCTGGCTCAGAGCTCCACAGGTGTGCAGGGCAGTGCCAGCTCCTGCCCCTGCCTACACTCTCCCACACCTCTCCTGCTGCCTACCAGCCTGGCTCCCACCACACCCTCTTGAAGAGGCACATGGGATACACTGGTATCCCCTGGTGATTAAAAGAGACTGGACTTACAGTGGATAGAAAACAAGAAGGAAGTAGAAGAGCAAATGAATGTCTCTCAGACCCCACTTAAGAGCTGGGGACACCAAACTGAATGAAATATTGTCTCTTCCTGTGTGGAGTTCAAAGCCAAGTTAGTGAGGTATAGGAATTGTTACAAGACAGTGAAATCTGCAGTGGAGTGCTTCACTGGGATACAGGACAAAGTAGCCACGGGTATGTCTTAGCTACTCAGGGAAGGTTTCTCCACGAGATGGTTTGCAGAATCTCCAGGCAGAGTTCCACACATATAGAAAGACACAAAATGTCCACACTGGGAAGAACAGAGTTGATGCTCTGGAGGGCAAGGGTCAGCAGTGTTGCTATAGCTGGAACCAGAGTAAGAGATGTCCAAAGAAAAGGAGAGGACAGTGGGGACAGGCTGGCTGACTGGTTTAAGAGTACCAACTAAGGGTTAGACTTGGAGTGATGACTGTGGGTCGGTGGCCTTTAAGTGGGGTGCATGACCCCATGGCTGTTTTACTAAAAGAATTTCTTTGGCAGCATTGTGGAGCGAGGATTTAAGAGGAAAGGTCTGGAGGCAAGAGACCAAGAGGAACCTGTAGGCAAAGTTCAAGTTATGGACAAGGGGAGCCTCGCCTCAAAAGGACCCCACACTGGGGCTAGATCAGGGAGTGAAGGTTCGGGAAACACTATAGAGAAAGGATGTGGCACCTATGGAGGAGATGAAAAGAACATTGACAGACAGGGACAGCTGTGAGGAGTTCTTCCTGCCACCACCTTTTCCATAATCTCCTCAGAGAACAGAGTCCTAGCACAGTGCCCAGTCAGGCTACACATATCTCAATGGCAACTTCCAGAAGAAAGGGATTTGTGTAGAGCCCAGGCAGGACCAGATGATCTCACTTGAAATGCCATTGGAGGGGCAGGACCAGGAATACCAAACCGGGGAATTAGGGAGGGAGCGGATGGGAGAGCATGAACGACTTCTTTATAGCTTCTCCTGGGACGAGTGTAATTGACAGGTCCAGAGCAGAGCCCCACATGCCTTCTCCACTGCTCTGAGCCCACCTACATGTCCAGGCTTTGCCAGCCGCCCTGGTTCCCCTGGGATGGATGACTGCAAGCCTGGGACAGGGGTGGAGCTGAAAAGCTTGAAAGACAGACGGTGAAACCCTGTAGATTTCTCACCGGCTTGCTGGAAGAGACTGAAAAGTTATACTGGGCTTGCTAAGTGATCTCACCCCTTCGCCTGGAGATGAGGGGCATGGCCTCCAAGCAAAGGCAGATAGCAGCCCAGAGCTGACATTACTGAAGAGATTAATTCCTCCATACAAAACATTTTTTTCTTCCTCTTTCTTAAAAAAAAATTTTTTGCGCAGGCAGCAATTCAATAAATAATTAATGCTTGTTAATCTTTTAGCTATTTCTCCCACTGTAAAAAAAAATTAATTGGTCTTCCATCATCTATTGCATTGTAAGCCGGAGGCATTTGGCCTCAGTCCACCACTCTGCTGTAACATGCCCCTCCTGGTACTCTCTGGTGTATGTCAGTGACACTTGGCAGGCAGGTGAAGCCTCCAGGTTCAGCACATGAATAGGAGTATACAACTGTGGGGCAGGATCCTCAGCAGAGCTTCACAAAAACATTGCCTCTTTCTTCAGGTCACCTGGGTAGTTTATGAACACTGGCTCTCTCCTTCTGGCCTGAAGCTCATACTGTAAAAAGATCCCAAGATCTCACAGGATCCCAAAAAGACAGGACCAGATGAAGGAGGAGGGAGGCAATATCTCTCTCTCCAGATCCTCAGCTGGAGAAAGCAGAGGTCTCAAGGTGTCTTTCTGAATTTTGCCTTGTTTTGTGGGGAAAAGACTCCTCGATTCCTAGGAAGTGTGGTGGGGAGGGTCGGAATAAGAAGAAGGGTCATCATTCCTGCAGGCCAATTATTATGCCTTCATGGGGAATCACAAACCAACTTCAACACACTCTGCAGGAAGGCCCCTTAGATAAACCCAATACCCAACTTGACCTTCATCCTCGGTGACAAAGCAATGTCTAGTGTGTCCCCATGGTTTCCTCATGTTAGAGCCAAAGCTCTGAGAAAGTGATTGATCCTATTTGTCCCACTCAGCAAATCCAGGCAGTTATCCTGCAGATCCAAAGGACAAGCGCATCTGTGTCCCTTACCCACAACTTTTCTTGCTTCTACGTGTTGTATCGTTTGACTTTCTCCAGCGTCAGCATTGCCTCGGTGAGGATTCCTCTCTGCCTAGACTGCTGGGGGATCACATTGGAAGATGAGTGTGAGCCATTGCAAGTTGCAGGTCCCAGACTGGGACCATCTTGCTCTGGAACCATCCAGACAGTCTGTCCATCTCAAGTGCAGTCTGAATTCCAGTCCTCTATCTACTGTCCCCTCTCTGGCATTTTCAGGAAGCCTGCTGAGAGAAGACCACAGGACAGAGTCTGATCCCTTCACATGCAGCCAGCTCCCTTTACTGGCAAGATGTACAGGTCCACACACTGGTGCAAATGGCTGGGTGGGGTGATCCGTAGAGGGGCTGCCTGTCACTGGAGTGTTACAGCCAAAACCAGTCTGCAGCATGTCCCTGCGGGAACATCCTCACATGGAACGCTCAAGCTTGAGCCGCACAAAGTCAGCATCCATACAGGGCAGGAGCAGTATAGGGTGTTGGGGACAGTGAAAAGGGGGTTCTAACACAAAACTGAGGAGGGGACCTGTATGGGGGGATGGGCTTACAACAGCAGTGCTGGAGTAACATGACGGGTTAGCAACAACAGCAGCAGCAACAACAACAACAACAATACACATATGAAGACTGGCTCGGGGGGTGGGGGGCAGCAAAGGTAAGGTTAAAAAAAAGAGACAGAGAGAGAGAGAAAGATGAGCACCATTCCACCCTCACGGTCTATGACATTAGCTCCCCTAGGTTGCACATGAATATAATCACACACTAATACCTGCATCTGATTTACCCTTAACAGTCCTTCTGGGTCCACCCTAGAGTCTCCAGGATCTCCAAGAACTTGGGAAGCTGTACTTGGAATGATCTACTTCATTCTTGGGATTGTATTGGAAACCACCAGACTGGACAGTGCTGTGGGTGCTTCACAGCATTTGTACTGCTGAAGAAAGGGGGGAAGAGAGAACTGAAGCTCAACACGAGCAGAGCATGCTCCTTTCAAGCCTCCCTGACAGTAACCTGACTAAATTCCATGGCTACCCACCTCAGGACCTCAGTGTGCATAGGTCACCCCCACGCAGTAGGATGGTTGCAGGCTTTTAGTCTCAGATGGTTCAGATGCAGAGAAAGTAAAGATAGATCAAACCTCCACACACCTTTGTAGATGGCATTCCACACCATCCGCAGACTCCAGCTCTGTCCATCACCTCAAACATTCACCTGGCCCCCAAGAAAGTCGCCGATGTCTTAGGGCTACTGAAGTCTAATTGGTTGCTCCAAAATGGATGCAACCTTTTCCAAGGGATCCCACCAAATTTTCTACCAGCAATCTGTAGTCACTGCTATTTCCAACAACTACACACGGGCTAGTGAAAATATACAAATTTAAGGTGGCCCTTGGTGTCTTATGGAACACTCACATTATACCTAAGCAAAGATTAATTGTGTGGCCCAGAAGGCAAGAAAGCTTTCCAACAGAACCAAAGAACTGAGTTTGCCAGGGTCTATCCACAACAGCAGATAGGTGATACACACTGGCCAGAGAGCAGGGCATGGCACAGGCTTTGCATCTGAGAGAGAGAGAGAGAGAGAGAGAGAGAGAGAGAGAGAGAGAGAGAGAGAGAGAGAGAGAGAGAGAGAAGAGTACAGGCTCAAGAAGCTGAGAGTCAAATCCATGTTTGTGCTTCCAGAAGATTCTACTACAGCAACATGGCTTAAAAAATTATGACATTGCAACGGATCAAAAACTCATGAACATCATTGTTTTGCTTTCTGCTGGAATTGGAGCTCCAACCTGAAAGAACAAGGCCACTGAGGCAGGGCAGTCCTTTAGCACCTGCAGGAATGATCCTGTTCTCTGAACACTTGGCAATCCCACCAACCATGAGAGCAAGAGAGCTGACATCCAGCCTGGCTCTGTTGCTTGTTTACCGTGAGGCGTTGGAAGACCAGTAAACTTCTGTGAACCTTGAATTGCTCTTCTGTGAACTGAAGATCATAGCATCCGCCCTACTTAGCTCAGAGGTTTCTGGGGATGAGGCGATGAGGCAATGCGTAGTGTGCTTTGTCAAGGAGAAGGCCCTAGCGAAGTACAATGAGGTGTTGTTTTTCTTCTAGGTAGGCAAGCATAGGTCTCCTCTGCCTCCTTGTCTTTTGTGAGCTGGCTACCTCTCCTACTCATGGTCTCTCAATGGTCCCTCTCTCCTCTATTTAGTGCTGGCTTTTTCTAATTGGTGTGAGTCAACCACTGGGAGACATCTCTGATTCTCATTTAAGTTCCCTGGCCCAGAACACATGAGTCTCACCTTTTGGGCCTCCACAGGTCATACAAAAGACTCCTTGATCTATCTTCCATATCTTCCTCTTGCCTCAAACCTTAGGGCCAACCAACTGTAAGAGGAACACAGTCCTGACTGGAAATTTTCATCCTGCTATGTAGTCTATAGTGCTATTGTTTACCTAGCCTATTGAAGTTGTTTTCTGGAATGTACTTTCTTCGTATGTTATCCAGAACTAACTTGCCCAGAGCCCAGGACTGCTAAAGTCAGTGGGGCCAAGCCACAGACCTCCTGGATCCAGGGAAAACCAACATTACATCCCACATGTCGAAAGGAGAACAGAGAGCCTGTTCTCATCCATCTCCCCTTGCAGGGCCCATTGCCTGAGTTTCCCTCTTTCTCCAAAGAGGAGATCACAGGTTGTGAAATACCATGATGGAAAAACAGCCCCAGGGTACCAGCTTAGCGGGATTGTATCCAAAACCATTATGTCATGAAAAGTTTCTTTCCCAAGTACATGCAGGCTGTTTTCCAGCAATTATCCCAGCTCACATTTTATAGAGAGATGGGGATGGGGGTTTACAGCCCAGAAATGCACAATCCCCCATTTATGTCTCCTGCCTCCAAATTCTCTAACATTAGTAAAGGGGTTCTTCCCCAGCCTGAGGCTCTGGGCTCTCCCCAATCTGTGCCCCTCACCAACACCCATTTACTCACCAGGAAGGATTTTGACATGTAATTTACTAAGTTGGTGTTCATCATATTTAGTACAGCTTTGCTGGGAGTAAGTTCCCTCAAGGCAGGAACAGAAACAATGTATCTCTCTGTAAGATAAGCAATCAGCCTGGGCACCCTGTTGTGGATCAATACAATCACGAGATGTGGGTGTGACAGAGGAGGAAGGATAGCAGTCTATATGAGTTCCGTCATGAAACATGAAACAGAGCAGGTCCTGTACAGACTTTAGGCATAGTACGGGCCTGCCACTTGACAAATGAACTAAAAGGACTAAGCTGTCTATAAATCTGTCAGATTCATCCAGACACAGTGCCTTTGAGGCAGGGGTGAAGAAGCGAAAACCTGTTGGAGTCACCAATTCATTGCTGTAGAACAGAAGTAACGAAAGTAACTATCAGACCGCAAGGAGGGCTAGAAGTGAAGGAGGGGCGAGGGAGGCGCAAAGGATGATGGGAGGTGGGTCTCTTCTGCGGTTGATTCGAGAGAAAACCAGCACATTGACTGGCTAACTAGTATAGGGACCAGTTGTCATGACATGGGCTAACTAATAGTTGCCATGGTCTGGAGTTAAACATCTAGAAACTTGAAGAAAGAAACCCTCGGAAGTGAGGTCGCCACAGTGTCTAAGCAAGGGTTTTGAAAATTTTGTGTGGATGGAGAGCGTCCATGGCACGCACAACTAAACATGAGACGGGCAGAGCCAGCACCTGGATCACCGTGCAAATCAAAGAATCTATAAACCACAGCAGCAGAGGGCACGTTTTTATTCTGATTGGATTTATAGCTTGAGGCCAGTAGTCTGTTCTAAGACCCCTGTAGAGTTGGGGGGTGGAACATGATTTTTTTTTCTTTTTAATCCCTAAAAGAAGAACCAAAGCATATAGTTTGCAGCAATATGGGTAGAACTTGGGACAAAATTAATCAAAACCAGCTAGATGCCAAGAGACAAGTGTTACCTGTCCTTTTATGACTATGGAAACTACAAAAGAAAAATAAGACTCGAAAACTGAATGAAGGTTCAAGGCCAGCCTTGTCTACAGAGCAAGTTCCAGGATAGCAAGGACTATAGAGAGAAACCCAGCCTCAAAAACCCAAGAGACAGAGACAGAGATAGTGACAGAGACAGAGATAGTGACAGAGACAGAAACAGAGACAGTCAGAGACAGAGACAGATTACTTAGCATTAGGAAAGGGATGTGAGGAGAGTGCAGCAAAGTCAGAACAATGGAGAAATGTGAGCAGTTCGCATAGGCGTCAGTCATCTGTACAATAGTGAAAGAGGCAAGAAGCTCACAGAGAACAGAGAACCTGGCTTCCAGGCTGAGGCTCTGGGCAATTTCAACAACTAAGGGAAGAGCACCAGCAACCCTTCCTGAAGAGTGTCAAGTTTCAGCAAACTACAGTTTCATAAAAGAACTTATAAAGACAGCACAGGTACAGTTTGATCAGACAAGAATGTGTGAGGCAAGGTTCTGGCCAGGAGAAACTATTTACCTGTGCACAATATTGCTTTGCCAGCCATATATTTCTGGGGACGGTGCCTACAGCAGGGGGAATTCCCACACTGCTCCAAGCCTCCTCAGCAGACATTAATATTAATGTTTATGCTGATATGCTATAGATATCATTAGTAAGTTTCCTGGTTTCAACACTGCAGCAAAACCAGGGAAAGTCCCAGGCACAGAACAAAGGTCACCCGCGCTATTTCCCCCTCTTGTTGACGATTATTTCTTGGATCACCGTCTAAAGAACCTTGGCCTTCTACAAAGGTCCCTTGGGAACAACCTGTGTAGGGTGGAAGGCTGGGACTTGGTGATCCTCAGGACTAGGATCAAAGAGACTGAGTCAAACCCTTGGTTACTTAAGTTCTGAGATTAGCACAAATACTTGAATGTAGGTTTCCCATGTACAGGGGCATTCTTTGACATTTTGATACAACATAAAACCCAAGGGAGTAAGGTGTCTCCATTTCTATCATTTACTCATCTTACCCATTAAGGTCATGCTGACTGATTCAATGATGCTAGAAGCCACACTGAGGGCAGTTGTGTTCCACAAAGCCTTTTTAAATTTTGTATATGTGTAGGCGTTTTCCCTGCATGTGTGTGTGTGTGTGTGTGTGTGTGAGTGTGAGTGTGAGTGTGTGCGTATGCAAACACCACATGCAATCCTTTTGACCTACAGAAGCCAAAAGAGATCAGTAGATGCCATGAATCAGGAGTTACAATGGCTGAAAGCCACCATATAGGTTCTGGGAATCAAACCATCGTCCTCTGCAAGAGCAGCCAGTGCTCTGAACTGTCAAGCCATCTCTCCAGACCTTCCCTAGCTTTCTCCATCTGTTCCTATCTTTTGTGATGGTGATACTTCCGAGCTGTGTGGGAGACATTTTTTAGACAGTTCCTTGTGACTGATCCCGGCAATTCTTTGAGGAAAAGATGCCACAATGTGTTCTTATTGCATTCTCTTGGATGAATGTCATTACAGTTGACCTCATGTCAGCTGGTGTGAACTTGAATCACCTCATTAAGGTGTTTTTCCAAGTTCTCCACTAAAATGCTGCCAGGAACTAAGAAACTCCACTCTCATCTAGCCTTCATCACTCCTGCCCCTTCTCACCATCCTTGACATTGTTTCTTGGGTGAGTTAACTACAATGGGTGCTGCCAACTGGTGACGCCCCAGTTTTGCCATTCCTTCCAAGTGCACTGGTTGGAGGGAGTCCTCTCTTTCTTCACTCACTCATTTATGTGTATCTGTTTGACTCATGGATTCCGTTTTATCCACTTGTACAGAATCCATTGCTAATACTCCTCTTCATGACACATAAAGGCATACTTGGTCATTGGGAGTCCCCTCATGAGAGCTCCTTTGTCCTTCTTCCATGTTCAATCATTCCTTAAATACTTTCTGACTTTCCAGAGCAGCCAAATATCTCAGATACTTTCTGGACTTTGTCAGCCACAACCTGATCATTTCCTAAAGAAGTCTTGGCTCCCCTTAGTGAAGAAAAGGATTTAGAAGCTCAGATGTAAGCATTAAGCCTGCTTATCATGGTAGAGATAAAGCCCACCCCCAGTCCTCTCTGGGGTGAGAATACACACACACACACACACACACACACATACACACATACACACACACATACACACACATACACACACACACATACTGTTTAAAATGAAAGAGGATTAATAGTTGCTGAAAGTACATAAGTTAAAATTTATCAAGTTACATTCTAAGTATGCAAACCATATGCAAATCAGACCTCAATTAAGCTGTAAAGGAATATAGCAGAGTTCCTTCCTTATCTGACAAGAATAGAGAGGTCTGGAAGGATGCAGACAGAGAAAAGCCATGTGCTAAAAAGTTAATGTGTGACTTTTGCTGTGGTTTCTGTTAATGAAGGTCACCAGAAAATAAATGTTTGTCTCAACACTTGAGGGGGACACCCACCATGGAAGATCCATGGGACATGACAATAAAGAACATTAGGAAAAAGGGGCTTACATATGACTGGGGGTGGGGACTAAGGAAGTCAGGGCTCACTCGACATTGGACTGTGGACTACAGAGTAAGATCTGATCTCTAAAACATTAGCGATAAAGGTTGACTATTCTATGACAGATTATGTAATTAATCTAATCTGTAGAGAGTACAAATGAACAAGGGCAAAGCTGGATTTGGAAAGAATAGGGACGTGGCCATTAGTTTTCCAGCCAAGTCTGGCAAGTGTTCACCATTTCTCATAAAGCAGAGTAATTTGGTTTTGTTCCATGTGAGACAAAAATAAGAAGTGGCTTGGCTTCGCCTCTGCTTACTGTGACCTCAGAGTAGTCTAAGGTTTGTATTTTGTGTGGTTGTGTGCATCCAGTAGGCTCAGCTGCAAATGCCAAATCAGCTTTTGAATGTCAGTACTCTCCTCCTATCCTGTCTCTGTCTCTGTCCCTCTCTCTCCCTCTGTCTCTGTCTCTGTCTTTCTCTCCCTCTCTATCTTGCCTCTCATCTGTCTCTCATGTCTCTGTCTCTCTGCCTCTGTCTCTGCCTCTGTCAGAGTAAGGACCCTCCAAAGGGGACAGACATTTTTGATGTTCATTGCTTTGATTCTGTTAGTAAAATACATATGCCCGAATAAATAGTATGGGCCATTAAGGAAGAAAATAGCATCCTTTTTCACCCCTTGCTCTCCACATCCCTGGATGGCTGTACTTAATCAATACATATAAATGCATAGAATGTAGTATGTTACCTTATAGCAAGACTGTACGCTCCCCTGGCTTATAGGGCCTGTGAGCTCCCATGTCGCTGCTGTCTTCCCAGTCTTTGCAAAACATTTAGTACAGGCACACTTACCTGGGGCAGCTTCAGTTATTCACACAGCGATGAGCATTCAGTTAGCGACAGGCATAGTATGTGGAAATGTATAAACATGGTCCAGATTAACTGACTAAAGGACAAGCAATCAGCTTTATGATACAGGTTATAGCTTATTTGTTTATCTTTGGGTTTTTATTTTTATTGTATGTTTATGCTGTTTTGCCTGCATATACTTCTGGGCTCCCCTATATGTGTCTGATACCCACAGATGACAAAAGAGGGCATTCTTTGCTCTAATACTGAAGCTACAGACAGTTGTGAGCTACCGGGTGGATGCTAGGACTCAAACCCAGATTCTCTGGAATTCTCTAGAGAAGCCAGTACTCTCAACTGCTGAGCCATCTCTCCAGCCCTTTATCTTTGTTCTGTTGGTTATTAGTGCATGTATATTTGTGTGAAAGTGCATGTGTGTGTGTGTGACCTCCATTTAATCCCTGATGATTGCCTACCTCCATCTTCGAAGTACTGAGATTGCAGGCAGAGACATCACACTAAATGTATATGGTGCTGGGAATCAAGCCCAGGGTCTCTGCATGTTAGGGCAAGCACTCTACCTTAAACTGAGCCACATCCCTGGCCTCTATAACTTAAATTTTTTTAAAGTACACAGAATACACTGACCTGAGCTCAGAGACAACACAAAAGCTGAACTGGGACAGGCACCCCTCTTGGGGAGCCACACCCCACCCCATCCCGCTCCCCGTCTCTATCTTCAGAGGACCCAAAGCAAGACTGTAAGTGCAGAAGGAAAAGGTTTGAGAAAGGAAGTCAGATTCCTTGTGTTCGGCAGTCTCCCAGACTGCTATAAGCCCAGCCGAAGGTCAGAGGTGTTTAAATAGTTCAATGAACTTGAGTTACATTATAGTAATCCAGAACTGTAAGATTATAAAATTTAAGATTTATGAGGACCAGGGAAGTTTCTGCCAATGATATCAATAAGAGCAAAAAAGAAAGTCAAACAAACAGGCAGTTGCAGGCCAGCCTGGGCTACAGAGCAAGACACAGTAGTCTTTAAAAATGGAGAATCTCTGTGAGTATGTTGCATACCCATTGACCAAGTCATTACATATACACAGTAATGACACAGTGGGTATTTTTTTAATTAATAGGCTTTTGTTTGAGCATTTTTAAGCTTATAGAAAATATATAGATTTCCTCTGTCCCTCACCACCCATAATTGTTTCTGTTATCAACATACTGCATTTCTGAGGCCCTGGTAAGCCAATGCAGATGTACCATGTTTATATTAGGAGTCATTTCTGTTTGCAGCTTTCAGGTTTTGACAACATGCGTGCTACACACGCCCGTACGAGGTCATGCAGGGTAGGGTCATTAAAAGTCCTAACAAGCCATGTGCCCTACACACTCAACCCTCCCCACCCCCCACCTAGTACTAGAAATGACTGACATTTCTGGTCTCCACAAGTGTTGATTCCCCAGAATGTTGGACAGTTGGAAATCACACATTATGTAGGCTCTCCAGACTGGCTTTTATTCCTTGGCAATATAGGTTTCAGCTTCTGTGCATCTTTTTGCAGCTTGAGATTCATTTCTTTTTACCAGTGAATAATATCTCATTGGACAGATGAGCTATAGTTTATCCATTCGCCTTTTGCAAGACATTTTAGTTGCTTCCAGTAGGGCAATAGGAAATAAATCTGTTCTGAAGATTCACTTACGTTTGGGGGGAAACATACATGTTCAAGTCCTTAGGATGAATAGCGAGGCATGTGATTGCTGGAGAGTGTGATTGCGAGGATTCTGGCAGGAGTATGTTTAGTTTTGCATGAAACTACCTTCCAAAGTAGCCAAACCGTTCTGCACTCCTGCCAGCTCTGAGTGAGAGCCTTTGTTCGTCTGTATTCTTGCCAGCCCTTGATGTTGCTGGAACTGGGTTTTAGCCATTCTCATCAATGGGCAGTGGTATCTCCTTGGTTGTTTTACTTATGTGTATTGTAAAACAAATCTCCAGAAAAGGGTAAAGTTTGCTTTATTTGTGAATTTTCATGATGTAAATAGTCTCATTGTGGAGATATAAACAATATAGCCATTATGAAAAACTGTGGAGTTTCCAGAGAGAACAAACAATAGAACTGCCATACGATCCAGTGTCTAGTTTGCTTTCTGGTGCTGTGATAAAACACTGACCAAAAGCATCGTGGGCAGGAAAGAGTTCGTTGTAGCTTACAGATCACAGTCTATAGTAGAGAGAAGCCAGGTCAAGAGCTCAAGCAGGAACCTAGAGGCAGGAACTGAAGCAGAGGCCATGGAGAAAGGCTTGCTCCCCATAGCCTGCTCAGCCGACTTTCTTGTAACTTCCAGGACCATTATCTGGAGGTGACACTGCCCCATGTAAGCTGGGTCTGCCCACATCAATCATTAATCAAGAAAACATCACACAGACATGCCCACAAGACAATCTGATGGAAGTAATTTCTCAGTTTAAGATCCCTCTTCCCAGGTGACTCTGGTTTGTGTCCTGTTAACAGAATCTGGCTGGCATATCAGGTAGTCCCATGTGTGGATATACATTAAGGAAACAAAGTTACTCTCTCAAAGAAATAACTCCAATGTTCATTGCAGCTTTCTTCACAATAGCCAAGATAGGAAATCAAGATAGCCGTCAACAGGTAAGTAGATATTTAAAAAAAAAAAAAAATGAGATGCTCACTGTACATAATGAAACACACGTTGTAAGATAAAAAGGGCAATGGGAAAAAAAAAACACTCTGACCCTGACTTGATCCTAAGACCAAGACCAGGGCCGAGAATCAAAATCCCACCAACCCCTGAGCTTGCCACAGAAATCCACCAATCCCGGAACAGAAAAACCCACCAATCCCTGAGTTTATCCAAGCTCGGGGATTGAAATCTCACCAATGCTCACCCTGGAAATCTCCATCCTGAAACGCTCACTGCATCCCACTCCCTGCCCCCACCTCCCACCAAGAAATCTGCTACAAACCCTATTCAGTCTCCTGCTGCTCCTCATGTGAGCAAAGAATACCACCTTCCTGGGGTTTTCTTTTCTCAATAAATCTCTTGTGTGAGGTCTGTTGTGCAGTATGACTTTACAGTATTCCTTGGCTCCAGATTGATAGGATACAACTTGGAGCGTAGCTTTCGCTGGGGAACACACACACACACACACACACCCGCCGGATCAGAACTGTTCACTTTGGCTGGGGAGACCTCTCAGTGGGAGCAAAGCTGTAACACTTCTGTGGGGGAAGCCTTTCCCTTAGGAGCTGCAACACTGACACTAGCCACACTGTAGTTTGCTGTATAATGAAGCATCGCTCAGCCTTTCAAGAGACGAAAACTCTGCCATCTGAGAAACCACTGTGCCAGAGAACATTATGCCAAACAAATTACGCCAGACACAGGGAACTGCCTAATCTCACAGGTAGAATCTTTAAAGACAAAAAAAAAAAAAAAAAAAAAAAAAAATCAAACTCCTGGGAACAGAGAATAGTAGAGAGCTCATTATAGACATGGGGAGACAAAACGATGTTGGCTAAAGGTGCTAGCTTTCAATTATCAGTGAACTCTAGAGATCTAACAACGAATCGTAGTGAGTTGTTGTATTAGATGCTTCAGGGGAAGAGCGACTATCGGTATTCTCCTAAGAAAGGCAAAGCGAGGCTGTGCTGATGGGTGTGTCAGCTGAACTGAGGCCATTACCTTTTCAGGGCACTTTACATGTGTTTGTAAAAATACTGCATCGCACACCTGAGTGCATACATTGCTAGGTGTCAATTGTAGCTCATTTATAACTAAAAAATTCTACTTTTTAAAAAACTCCCACTCAAGTCAATTTCAAACAGCTATGGTGATGTTACTGAATGCAAAGCTATTCTCATGTGGGAATCATCGCCACACACACAGACACACACACACACAAAACTCAATACATTATTAACACCCTTCACAGGTCTCTTAATGTCATGTATTAAAGGACTTCCCTGGATATCGTGGACTAGACGGCACTATTTGACAAAAGGTCCACATGCTTAGTGTAGGAATTGTAAAAGCAGCTCGATGTGTCAGAGCCCCAGTGGCTCTCCAGAAACATTCTCACAAGTCATACAAACTGCCCTATACCCTGAGAATAAAGCCCACCACTCAGGGCTTCCCCCTGATGGTTCTCGTTGCATGTGGAGGGTACTGTTCCCTTTTCTCCCTTGCTTTTCCATATTTCTCTTGTCCTAGGTAAAGAATTTAGTTGGTGACCATTTGGAAGTCCATTTATTTATATTTTTTAATATTATTTTTTTTAATTAGGTATTTTCCTCAATTACATTTCCAATGCTATCCAAAAAGTCCCCAGTACACTCCCCCCCCCCAGTCCCCCACCCACCCACCCCCACCCCTTGGCCCTGGCATTCCCCTGTACTGGGGCATATAAAGTTGGCAAGTCCAATGGGCCTCTCTTTCCAGTGATGGCTGACTAGGCCATCTTTTGATACAAATGCAGCTAGAGTCAAGAGCTCTGGGGTACTGGTTAGTTCATAATAATGATCCACCTATGGGGTTGCAGTTCCCTTTAGCTCCTTGGGTACTTTCTCTAGCTCCTCCATTGGGGGCCCTGTGATCCATCCAATAGCTGACTGTGAGCATCCACTTCTGTGTTTGCTAGGCCCTGGCATTGTCTCACAAGAGACAGCTATATCTGGGTCCTTTCAGCAAAATCTTGCTAGTGTATGCAATGGTGTCAGCGTTTGGAAGCTGATTATGGGATGGATCCCTGGATATGGCAGTCTTTAGATGGTCCATCCTTTCTTCACAGCTCCAAACTTTATCTCTGTAACTCTTTCCATGGGTGTTTTGTTCCCAGTTCCAAGAAGGGGCACAGTGTCCACACTTTGGTCTTCATTCTTCTTGAGTTTCATGCGTTTAACAAATTGTATCTTATATCTTGGGTATCCTAAGTTTCTGGGCTAATATCCACTTATCAGTGAGTACATATTGTGTGAGTTCCTTTGTGAATATGTTACCTCACTCAGGATGATGCCCTCCAGATCCATCCATTTGCCTAGGAATTTCCTAAATTCATTCCTTTTAATAGCTGAGTAGTACTCCATTGTGTAAATGTACCACATTTTCTGTATCCATTCCTCTGTTGAGGGGCATCTGGGTTCTTTCCAGCTTCTGGCTATTATAAATAAGGCTGCTATGAACATACTGGAACATGTGTCCTTCTTACCGGTTGGGACATCTTCTGGATATATGCCCAGGAGAGGTATTGCTGGATCCTCTGGTAGTATTATGTCCAATTTTCTGAGGAACCGCCAAACTGATTTCCAGAGTGGTTGTACCAGCTTGCAATCCCACCAACAATGAAGGAGTGTTCCTCTTTCTCCACATCCTCGCCAGCATCTGCTGTCACCTGAATTTTTGATCTTAGCCATTCTGACTGGTGTGAGGTGGAATCTCAGGGTTGTTTTGAGTTGCATTTCCCTGATGATTAAGGATGTTGAACATTTTTTCAGGTGCTTCTCTGCCATTCGGTATTCCTCAAGTGAGAATTCTTTGTTCAGTTCTGAGCCCCATTTTTTAACGGGGTTATTTGATTTTCTGGAGTCCACCTTCTTGAGTTCTTTATATATATTGGATATTAGTCCCCTATCTGATTTAGGATAGGTAAAGATCTTTTCCCAATCTGTTGGTGGTCTTTTTATCTTATTGACGGTGTCTTTTGCCTTGCAGAAGCTTTGCAACTTTATGAGGTCCCATTTATCGATTCTCGATCTTACAGCACAAGCCTTTGCTGTTCTATTCAGGAATTTTTCCCCTGTACCCATATCTTCGAGGCTTTTCCCTACTTTCTCCTCTATAAGTTTCAGTGTCTCTGGTTTTAGGAAGTCCATTTATTTATGACTAGGTCTTACAATGTAATACATACTGGCCTCAAACGTGTGATGCTCCTGCCTTGCCTACAGAATGTCAGGAATACAGACAAGTGCCACCGTGCTTGGCTGTCACAAGGATAACTGAGATAGAGACATACTGAAATAAGAGGCATGGGACTGGGACAGTCTTTGTCCCCTTATTCAAATGCTTCCTCTGGCCCCTAAGTCCCTTGGCTCACCCCCACTACAGCTACTCCAGGGTCTCCTCCCACACTCACAGCCAATGGGGCTTCTCTGGCTGGTACCAGGGCATCTGATACAGGTGCTGAGCTTTCTGAATTAGTAAGACAATTGGACACACATGGGAGTATCTTTTAAAAACCTTCTTGAGGCTCAATTATATTGCCGATTATTGTCCTCTTCCAGGACATTTTTTTATTCTTAGTCACCAATAACTGGAGTCGGTGATGAGTGCCTGGTGACTTGCTGCTCAGCAATTCTGTGACCAACACTAAATTTAGCCTTTTTATGTGAGATTATGCTTTGATGTGTGACCAAATGAAACTTGGAGCCACAAGAATCAAACAGGTGCAGCCCAGAAGTCGAAGCAAGGATGTGAGGGCAAGACTCCTGGGTCCTGTGCCCAGTTCTGCCCCTGTAATCTTTAATCTGCCTTCGCAGAAGGGACACTTTAGCATAATTAGTAACCAGGATTAGCAGGGGTGTTCATGCCAGAGAAGTTATTTGTCTGAAAGAAGAAACAGCTCTCCCCAGCCCTGAAGGCCTTGTCGGGGGCTGCCCCCTGTATGCGCCGTGCACGAAGCCCGATCTGACCTCAGGCAGATTGCACAAGCCCTGTGAGATTAATTTCCTCATCTGTTACCTGAGACCACAAGCTTCTCATGATGGACAGGTGGTCTGGCTCTGTGAGAACAGCCACGGGCTAGAAGCAGACAGCAAGGAATTTAAAACCAGTCTTGTCTCCATGGGTTCCATGTGACCTTGACTAAGCAAAGTACTTCGCTTGAACCTGTTTCTTTCTCCCTGATTAATACGGATGCTAGAGGGGAAGTGGGGAGGAGGAGAAGGAGGAGGAGGAGAAGGAGGAGGAGGAGGAGAAGGAGGAGGAGGAGGAGGAGGGGAAAGACTAGAACATTGCACTATACCATTGAAGTTCTCTTGCTCTAAAACAGGGCTAGCAAGATGGCTCAGCAGGTGAAGGCACTCGCTGCCCAACCTGAATGACCATGTAAAGAGACAACAATTGTCTCCTGACCTCCACTTGCACATCAAGGCATGTACAATCATGTACACAGGAATAGATAGGTAGGTAGATAGATAAATACATCAATAGATAGACAGATAGATAGATAGATAGATAGATAGATAGATAGATAGATAGATCAGTGGGTGGGTGGAGGATAGATAGATAGATAGGCAGATAGAAATGTTATCTTTTTAAAACTGTTAAATCTGATATGAGCACCAGCTCATTGGTCTTTGAGGATCCAGTCTTCCAACAATCTCTGGTGAGATCTTTTCTTTGGTAGCTCATCCACGTATGATGCTTTTGTTCTGACTCACCTTCAACCTCAGTGATCACCAAAATAAAAAAAAAAAAATCACTTCTCCACAAATGAATTCCTAGAAATTGAATACGAGGAAAGCCCCGGGAGAGGAAGTCGCTTCATGCACCTTGAAGACCTTTGCCTTCCTGCTAGTTTGCCTCTGCGCCCTGCACAGTGTGACTTTCGTCTTTTCTTGTTTGGTTTTGTCTGTGGTTCTTAGGAAGGAACCTGTGGCCCAAGCGTGCTAGACAAAGGCTCCGCTCTGACCTCCATGGGAGGATGGCAATCCTTCTTTTCGTAACAATGTTTCCGCCAGGGGCCCCCTTACAATTGCCTTCTGAGCTAAAGCACTGATCAAAGTCTTTCCCCAACAAATCTTTTCTCCCACAATGGTGCACCAGGCTTCTCCACTGTTAACGGGAGACAAATGGGGTGTGTTTTCTGTCGGCCATCATTCCTTGGTCACAGCAACTCTGAGAAGTGCAACTTTACAGAAGAGGGAGAAAACTGAAGCTCCGAAATGTCGCCAGCATTGCACCCTGACCAGACTTCCCTCTGTCTGATACTGAAGAGCTCAGGAGGGCTGGTCCTGAGGAGGCTCTGCTCCCAGGAAGCAACTGCATGCACCATCCCTCCACAGCAAGACAGAAACACGATCACCATGGAATCAGCAGATCTTCCAGCCATCTTGCTCTCCAAGAGAAGAGCACTGCTGCTTAACAGAGCTGGCGCTGGGAATGACCCTTATGCTCGCTCGCCAATTGTTCTCCTTGCCATATTTGTAACTCTGTATCCAATCCCATCCCCCACTCCCTCCTCCTTCAGTCCCACCAGTCCCAAGCATATACACTCCTTAGCTGGGAAATAGACAGACAAAAAAGCAAGGGACACGATGAGGAAGCAGCAAAGAGTAAAGTTATAAAAGTCAAACATAGGTCTGCCAACTGGACTGAGTACCTGGCTCAGTGGTGTAATGCTTGCCTAGCATGTGAAAGGCCCCGAGTTCAATCCCAGAAAACACTGTGTGGGGTGTGTGTGTGTGTGTGTGTGTGTGTGTGTGTGTGTGTAAGTGATGGTTCATACCTGCAATCCCAGCACTAGAAAGTAAAGACAGAAAGATCGAAGACTTCAAAGAGTTCAAGACTGACCTACATAGTAAACTGCAGGCCAGTGTGGGCTACATAGAAAAAAAATTAACAAACAAGCAAAAAAAAAAAAAAAGCAATTATAATGAGGGAAAGAAGAGGGAATATATCTCAGGAACAGAAACCTGCCGGGCAATGGTGAGCCAGGCCTTTAATTCCAGCATTCAGGAGGCAAAGGCAGGTCATTGCTGAGTTTTAGGGTAGCCTTGACTACAGAGACTAGGCTACAGAGAAAGCTTCTCTTGAACAGAAGAAAGAGAAGGGAGGGAGGGAGGGAGGGAGGGAGGGAGGGAGGGAGGGAGGGAGGGAGGGGAAGGGGAAGGAGGGGAAGGGGAAGAAGGGGAAGAAGGGGAAGGAGGGGAAGAAGGGGAAGAAGGGGAAGAAGGGGAAGGGGAAGAAGGGGAAGGGGAAGAAGGGGAAGGGGAAGGGGAAGGGAAGGAAGTCAGACCTAAAGCCACTGGCTTTGGGATTCAGCTTCTCTGTTACAGGACTTTCCATCTGTGGTGATGCCCAGAAAGGTGAGGTGCCCACTTCTCCCAGCATAGGGTGGAGGGAGGGGGCAGAAAGTACGTTGAGGTTCCCAGAGGATCAATCTCATATTAAAGATTAGTTGTGGATCATACACAAAATGAGCATGGGCAAGACCCTTTCTGTCTAAGCCCAAAGCTGAGAGTGGGGGCCTGGGGTGGCGAAAGACAGATCAGAAGTGAAGCTCATGTTTGGGGTCAGGTGGATAGAGCCACCGTTATTACAATGCTTTGCATTTACAGAGCATGTCCAGATGTACCCAGAGCTTCTACACTCACCGTGCCTTATGCGGCATATGCTGAGTTAAGTGCCCCATTTGGTGACCAGGACCTCTTCCTGCTCTTCTGAGAGTGTATGAAATGGTAGCCACCCTGAGTCTCAGTGTTGCCCTCTCTACGACAGGGATGCTGACATGAGGGCTAAGTAAGATACTCACCCATTCATTCAGCAGCATGGGGGGGGAGGGGCGCGAGGTCTTAGTTGGGGTTTTATTGCTGTGAAGAGACATCATATCCAAGGCATCTCTTATAAAGGCTTTTAACTAGGGCTGCTTTGCAGTTCCAGAGGTTTAGTCCATTTTCATCATGGTGGGAAGCATGGCAGCATGCAGGCCAACATGGTGCTGGAGGAGCTGAAAGTTCTGCATCTTGATGTGAAGGCAGCCAGGAGAAGACTATCTTCTGCACTGGGCAGAGCCTGAGCATGGCAGACCTCAAAGCCTCCCCACACAGTGACATACTACCTCCAACTAGGCCATACCCTCTCCAATAAAGCCACACCTCCAAATAGTGCCACTCCCTATGACCAAGCATTCAAACACAAGAATCTATGGGAACCAAACCTATTCAAACCACCACACACAGAAAGTACCCCCTGTTGTATGTTACAGAGCCAAGGTACCCAGCACCTCAGATGCACCAAGCTTCAGCTAGTACTGTCGCAACCTTTGAGGCACACATGCACCTAGCCTGCATTTCACAGGTGGACATCGGCAGCACAGAAAGTGAAAGATCTGGTCTGGGACTCACGGGTGGCAGAAGCCAAGCCTCAGAACTAACCTTATGGAGTGCTTCCTATGGGTTTCCTTCTCTTCAAGAGCTAGGAGAGACCAGCTGTCTTCGAGGAGGAGCTGGACCTCAGAGAAGCTGTGACTCTTTTCAGGCTCAGAGAGCAGTTCTTCCCAGGGAACCATTCGGCAGCTGACAGCAGGACAGGGGGTCAGGAGGCTGCCTTGTCCTTCAGAGCCAAGCCAGTCTCACACTAAGGGTTCCCACAATGTCCTGTCTGTCAGGGTACAGAAGAGAAATGCTAGCCTGCTTCATGGACTGTCCACACAGCTTACTCTTCCCGGCCTATGGTTGGGGAAAATGAACAAGAACAACAGAGAGGTAGCTCTATTCCCCTGCCTCATCCCAGTCTCAGAAGAACCACAAATGACCAGGGCTCGAGACACTGGGCAGGACACCACCAATCAAGTCCTGTGACACTAAACAGGCTCTGCCCAGCCAACCAGCCAAACATGGAAGAGACAGACCTCAGGTACACCCTGTTCAGAAGAGGGGCCATTCTGTGCAGCGCCTCAACAGGATTAGAAACCAGTATGGACATCTTTTCCAACCCAAGACACAGTGGCCACCATAAGGGGCTCTGCTCTGTAGGACTGTCACCTGCTGTGGTGCAGTTAAGGCTATCTGGATGCAAGTTTTCTTTAAAGCCTGACCTGGTCACCCTGGATAGAAGGCCCTACTACCTTCTGGACAATATCTGCTATCTTTTTTCCAAATATGCTCTGACAACCAGCTCTTTAGAACTTGTTGATCCCTCTAAGCTATCGCTATTCCCCAAAGGCTAGCAGCTAGTCCTTTTCTTTCCAGATTTTTCTCCCATTCCTTCTACAAAACCATATGTGCAGGTAGGTTGGGAACACAGCTCAGTAGCAGAGTGCATGCTTTGAAAATACAAGTCCCTAAGTCCTGCCTGCCATCGACACAGTGTTGATAGTAGAATAAGCAAGCCCTAATGCTAGGTACCAACCCTGCCGGTGGGACATCTTGACAAGCTTCTATATGCCGGCTGCTTACCTGTCTATATCTTACAATAAAGTTGCTTCTCATCATAGCTTCCTGAACTCCATCCGGTGCCACCCAAAGGTGACTACAAAGGACTCCCCACAGAGGTCATGCTCTTTCTGCTGAAGAGAAGTCCATCCCCAAACTATAAAATGTGTCTGCTGGGGCTGGAGAGATGGTTCAGCGGTTAAGAGCGCTGACTGCTCTTCCAGAGTTCCTGAGTTCAATTCCCAGCAATTCCCACATGGTGGCTCACAACCATCTGTACTGGGATCTGATGCCCTCTTCTGGTGTGTCTGAAGACAGCGACAGTATACTCATATACATTAAATAAATAATATTTTTTTAAATGTCTGCTATCCTCCTCCATTCTTCCCCACAAGAAAAACGAAGCAAGTCCTGGCCTGCATTTCATCCAAAGGTCATGGCCAGCTGGCCCCTAGCAGACCATGCCTGAGCTCCATGTGAGTCAGGATTCGTAGCTCTTGGGAGTGGAGTGGAAATGAATGGAATTGCAGATTTTGCCTTGTAAATACCTTTGTTTCATATAAGTTCTACTACAGAATTTAAACAACAAAGCACGTAGAAAGTAAAAATTAATACTCCTTGATGTTCCTCTGCCTTAATCTCATTGCCTTGAAGAGTCCAGTCTTAACAGCTGAGAGTGCTTACACACACACACACACACACACACACACACACACACACCACTCCACATAGAAATCTTTCACTCACATGGAAACAGACAGATCACCCTGAACCTTGCTTTTTCCTTATATAGCAAGGGTATATTTTCTCTTTTTCAGGAAATGTAAGGCTAATTGTATAACGGATACCATAATTACTTTCTTAGTAATGCAATTTAAACAGTCTCCAGCCACTCACCTCTAAAACAGCACTGCAGTAAACAACCCTTGCCAAATCCTGGTGTTTGCCCATGAGTGAGTTTCCTAGAATTCTTGCTCTCCTACTCTAATTTGTGTTTTGAAATTTTAAAGTGCGGTTGGGCATGTTTCTATCTGTTGGCAGTTCTTTGCATTTCTTCTATGATTTGTTTTATTTGTTTGTTTGTGTTGTTGTTGTTGTTGTTTTGAGACAGGGTTTCTCTGTATAGCCCTGGCTGTCCTGGAACTCACTTTGTAGACCAGACTGGCCTTGAACTCAGAAATCCACCTGCCTCTGCCTCCCAAGTGCTGGGATTAAAGGTGTGTGCCACCACTGATTTGTTTTAGATATAAGTGGCCGGGGCTGATCTAAATTCAAAATTCTTCTGCCTCAACCTCCCTAGTCCCAGGATTTCAGGCCCCATTATCATGCCCACCTTCTTCTGTGAATTTCTTCCTTCCTCCTCCAAGGTCTGCCAATCTGGTCTACAAAGTGTGTGATGAGACTGAACGCTGCCTTCACTTCTAGGAACCTTTATCCACAACCACCCCAATTCTGATCACACTGAACCAGCTTAGCCCAGGGAAGAAAGGATTCATAGAGAGAGGACTACATGAGTCCTCCAAATCATGGTGCAAGTGACACATCTGGAAAGTTCAAGGAGAATGTCATAAGGGTCTCAGGAGTGGCCATGGAGGAGCGTCGCAGGGATTGGAGAGACATTAGTGAAGACCACTATGGAGGAGTCTCGTCATGGCAAGATTTACAGATCCCATCTCTTGTCCTTCCCCGCACTGGGTGGTAAAGGGTGGTCAGTGAGCAGAACAGCAACACAGGTCCTAATTCTGTGATGTCATGCTGCTTTGCAAAGCTTCTGGAAGCCACTGGGAAGTGATACACCTGATTAGCGAAGATGCGGGTGGTGCTATTGGGATACGGAGGCTATACTGGACCACACCTGAGCAAGCATGGCCCTTCCCCTGAGGCAGAGACAACTTGAAGCTGAAGCTCCATTTCCCCCTGGCTTCCCTGTCTCATGAAAGATAGCCTCCAGGACAGATAACTCTGCTCTTCAGTTATATCATTATTGTAACATGAAGAAAAACAAAAACAAAAACAGTCTTAAGGAAATGCCCCAGCCTTGACACATTGTCTCAGTCTGTAATATTTGAGAGTTTAGCCTGGTTCTCTTCAGTGATGTCTCCTCAGGACATTTTGGAGATCTGCCCTTGGATGAAACAATCAACTGCTCTTGGATTGTAGCAGAAATGCATGGGTGATTTGCTTATCTCTTACAGTTTTATTGGGGAATCTTATTTAAAAGCTCACTTGTGAGGGTTCCAATCCCATTACCACTTACAGAGGTGAGGGGAAAAGAACTTCAGGGTGGGGCCTCTGCCTTCCCTCCCTGTTCAAGCAGGAGCTGTATCCAGACTGTCTGACCTCTTCCATGTTTCCTAAATCTTTGTAGATTTCCAATACTCCCTCCCCCTCCCCCTCCCCCTCCCCTTCTCTCTCTCTCTCTCTCTCTCTCTCTCTCTCTCTCTCTCTCTCTCTCTCTCTCTCTCTCCCCCCTCCCTCCCTTCTCCTCCTCCTTTCTTGCCCCTCCCCTCTTTTCTTCCCCCTTTTAGTATAGAGCCTACTTTGTCTGTTTCTGACTGTTCTCTCTCACACCAAGTGCACAGAGGTAGCTTCAAGTCTACCACCTTACTCAAAAGTCCTCAAATGCTTGAACCTTGGCATTGCTGCTGGGTCAGTGTGGGCAAGGTTACTCTGTGTGTCCTCATAGGTGACCTCCGTTATCTCTTTGGAGCAAATATGCAAAGGTCACAGATTAAAGTTTAATGTAGGCCAGGGAGGTGACTCAGTGGCAGAGTGCTTGCCTGGTATGCACAGGTCTTAGATTCAGTCGAAAGAGGAGGAGGAGGAGCAGGAGAGAGACAGAGACAGAGTCGGAGAAAGAGAGAGAGAGAGAGAGAGAGAGAGAGAGAGAGAGAGAGAGAGAGGCGGGGGGGGGGGAGACAGAGAAACACAGAGAAACACAGAGAGACAGAGAGACAGAGAGAGGAAAAGAAAGTGAAGTTGTCATGGAGTTTTAGAATGCATCTAAGGATGCCGAGAGCTTCCATGTTCCATCCATAGGCCAAGCTTGTGTATTTGGTATAATTACCTCCCTGTGCCATTGGGGAACACTGAGAGATCTCATGGTGAGTGGGCATGAGAGCCCAGTTCTTCTATGTCCAGAACACTTCCAACACATCACATTGATTACATAAATCTGTTTACTTTCTTTCGTGGGCGCTGTTGATGAGCAAAACTGATCTGTCTTAGTTTTTCTTTTTGTTCTAATGCACAAATGTCTCAAGTGGACAAGGGAGAAGGCATTGGAAGGCAGGCAGCAAATCATCCCATGGGCTATAAAGCACAGCCTGTTCCAGAGGATGGCCAGCAATGGGAATGCAGAATGTTGACTTTATCCCTCTCTCTCCAAAAGAGGGACCCACTCCTGTCATTTGATCATCTTTGTCTCTGTTGCCTTTGGAATTGACAACATAGTAAACTGAGATAGCTAGGAAAAGACCAGCTGATTCTGAGTCAGAGGAATTAGCCATACAAAGATGGGGAGATGCAGCACATCTCTGTGAGCCAGGAACTAGGTGCTGGCGGTCCTTCATAATCCATGAGGGCTTTCCGCTGCTATCCTCCAGCTTCCATTGTCCAATGGCAGGTCTTGGTGTGGAAGGAAATGTTTAATTATCTGTTCTTCAAGAAAAATAAAGTCCCTGAGTTTGTGGGCATTTCCTTAATTTCCATGGTACAAATATGACTCCCGTGGTCATTTTCAACCTCCAGGGTGATAACCAATCAATGGCAAGCACTCGTGCCTGGATGCCACCTGCAGAGATGGAGATCTGAGAGGTCCTCAGACAAAGAAGGAAGCTCGACACTATAGGAGGGAGAAGTAGACATCTTGGAGGAGTTTTGCCAGCTACATTCTTGTTATCTGACCTTTGTACACAGAACTGTGGTTGGCATTTAACAAATAAGGAGGACAAAAGTTTCCGTCTGATAATCGTCTGTTTCTTGAAAGTTCTTTTGAAATTGGGCGATTGTACTTCTTCATTTGATCCGTTTTGACAATGTCTTGGGCTAGGACTATAGCTCAGTGGACAATACAGTACAAGATATCACCATACCCAGCTCGTAACTCGTCTTCAGCGAGCCATCTGTTCATTAAACCACTTATTCTTTGATTTATTGGTTCTTCAGGCTTCTTTGTTTTTTAGTTATTTCTGTATTCTAGATAGTAATTCCCGCCAAATGTATGTAATTAGCTGTTCCTCCCATGCATTAGGCTTGATTGCTTCTTCTGCTCTCCATAAGCATTTTAATGTCACGAAATCTCATGTGTCACTTGTTGGTATCATCATTTCTTGAGTGATAGAGTCCATTCCAGAAAGTCCTTGTCTAGCCTAGATCTTGAATTGTTCTTCCTGGTTTCTTTCTCTTCTAACGATTTCACAACTTCAGGTCTTACATTCAGGGCTTTAATCCATTAGGAATTGACTCTTGTACACAGTAAGGAAATGCAAATTGAATCTGTTAATGTAATGAGATTTTATCTTAATCCAGTTAGAACCTTTTAGGGGGAAAATAGCAATAAACGTTGATAAAGATATAGAGAAAGGGAAATCTTTATATAACCACTATAGAAATCAGTATGATGGTCCTCCAAAAACTAAGCATACCTCTGTCATATGAGGCAGTCGTCGTCTCACTTCTGGCTATCTGTTTACCAGCGGTGCTCTAAGTCAGTGTACCACAGAGGCACTTACATCAGTGTTAATTGCATCCCTATTCCCAACAGCTACATTATGAAATCAACCTAGGTATGCATTATCAGGGGAATGGACAAGGAGAATGGGAAGGGACTGAGAAGACGGTTTCTGCAGTAAAGCTCTTGCCATGTAAGGGTGAAGATCAGAGTTCAGTTCTCAGTATCCATGTGAACGCTGGGTGGACGTGGGAGTCGACCTGTAATACCAGCATTCAGAAGGCAAAGACGAGGGCTGCCTGGAGCAAGCTGGAAAGCGAGGCTAGTCGGGTTGCTGAGCTCTGGTTTACATGAGAGACTCTGCTTCTGTGAATAAGGTGAAGAGTGGTCAGTGCCTTGGAAATCTATATGCTTTTGCACCACACCACACACACAACACACAGCACACACATACTGCACACACAGTACACACACACACACTACCACCACACACACACACACACACACACACGCACACAACACACAGCACACACATACTGCACACACAGTACACACACACACAGCATACACCACCACATCACACACACACATAGCACACACACATTACACACACACTACTACACCACACACACACAATACACACAGCATACACCACCACATCACACACACATAGCACACACACATTACACACACACTACTACACCACACACACACAATACACACAGCATACACCACCACATCACACACACACATACAACACACATAGCATACACACACTACCACCACACACACACACAACACACACATACTGCACACACAGTACACACACACACACACAAAGCATACACCACCACATCACACACACACACATTACACACACACTACTACACCACACACACACAACACACACAGCATACACCACCACATCACACACACACAACACACATAGCACACACCCAGCACACACACACAACACACACTACCACACCACACACACACAACATACACAGCACACACCACCACATCACAATATACACACAACACACATAGCACATACACTACCACCACCACACACACCACACACATACACACACTCCATGCACACACACACACATATATAGCACACACACATACCATACACACACACACATACACTACCACTACCACACACACAACACACACAGCACACAAACAGCACACACACACTACCACTACCACACACACTACACACCACGCACATATACACAAATATTGCACACACATACAAAAAGAAAATGTGGGTTATATACAATGGACTTTTATTTAACCACAAAGAGTAATGAAATTGTGTCATTTGCAGGAAAACAGACATAATCAGAGACCAGCATATTAAACGAATTAAGTCAGACACAGACTAAAAAAAATCTTGCTGTTTTCCCCGATTTGTGAATTCTGGATTTTCACGGATGTGTAAAATCATGTATGTGTTTCAAATGGCACAAAGGTAGAAGTGCAAAGCGTCTGAGGAATGACAGAGACTAACCAAGGATAAGCGTGGGTGGGAGAGTTGGGGAAATGGGCGGAGAGTGTGGACAAGGTTACCTTACAGACATGGATGGAAAACTTCCTTATGTAATCCAGTACATCTACAGTGGACAGATGCCAGGGGGGGAAATTCTTTTTTTTTTTTTAAAGAGAATGGGCCCATTTCTGTTGTCTTGCCTGCCCCTTATTCCAAACCTGAGCTACAGTGACTGACAGACGTCCACCTCTGTAAGGGGCCTAACCGCCGCTGATGTCAGTACAAGACTTTTTCTAGAAGCAATCTTTAATCATGTCTCTTCTGCTTGAAGCCATTCCTCCCATCCCTTTCTGTGTCCTCACTGAGTCTCTATCTTTCCTACCAAATGCTAAACTCCCTGAGGACATGAGCTTTGTCTGCCTTGTTCACTATGGTATTCTACTGCACACATGAGCACTCAATAAATATTTGTTAGATGACTCTCAAAATACTACTTACTAATACATTGATCAAACAGTTTTAAGTTCCTCGACATGCAAAGAACTGGATGGGGCCCTGGAGATTTAGAAATCAATGGGTATTGTTGATGCTGCCCAAAGTCAGCTTCTCCGTGTGAGCAAAGACTTGAACCACAGAACAAAGATTCCCACCATTCTCCTGGAAGGGTAGCCAGGTACCAATGGAAGCAAGACGAAAACCATGGATTCCAGCTATAAATTATACAAACACATGGCATTAAAAATTATTTTAGCACATCAAATATTAAGTCATTTGTACGCTGTGCAATTACTTTATCTGTCATCAGCACACTCAAGCCGTTTGAAGCGGTGACAGATGGGGAGACGACTATGCCAAGTTTTCCTGCAGGTGTGCATCTGGGCTACAGGGGAGGGTTCCGTACGTGCAGCAAGGGAGGGGAAGGGAAGGGTGACTGAGGTTATGAAACTGGAGCTGATGTGAGAGGCTTGGCAGAAAAATAAAAATTACCAATTTGCATCCTGAAGAGCTTCAGGGCACTGCACTCCCTGGGAACTCGGAATAGGGATTAACGAGGCAGCTTGGGGTAGTGAACTCGCTTGTTGCCTGCATTACAGAATGGGGCTGGGGTAGGGAGAGGGTCAAGATCCAAGACTGAGACAGGATATCTCAGGACAGAGATAAGATCCAGGGCATCTGGCCCCTCCTGCCTTGTTCTGCGCCCTACACTATTCTTAAGGCAACAAGAGGAAATCAGGCAAAAATGATTCTGGGAGAAGGAGATAGAAGCTCACCCTAAGGATGGCACCTCAGAAGCCATCCCGGGGAGGGGTGGGATGCTGAGAGGATATGAACGGGTCTGGATCAAAATATTTGAACTAAGGAAGAATGGTTATTTTTGGAACACAAAGATTACAGAATTTAAGACCCACTCAGACTGAATGATACCTTCAAACCCCGCCCGAGGCAGAACATCTCCGGTTGAGGCTGTTTTCGTCTCAGGATTTTGGCAGATCTACCCAGGTCCATTTGTCCTCATCTCCTCCCCCCAGATTCCCAGAACTTGAGGCTCTGCTCCAGGGCTCAACATCCTTGGCTGCTTCTGGTGAGTAGCAACCTCTGCCGCCCACTCTGGAGGGCTCAGCCCATCTCTGCTGAGCTCACCAATTCTGCCCTCAGCGACTCCACCTGCCACCGCCCTTTTCCACCTGCAATTCCCCCAGCAGCGCTGATGTGGAGCCACAGTCTTTTTTTTTTTTTTTAATTTTTTTTATTACATCTTTTCCTCAATTACATTTCCAATGCTATCCCAAAAGTCCCCCATACCCTCCCCCCTACTTCCCTACCCATCCATTCCCATTTTTTGGGCCCTGGCGTTCCCCTGTACTGGGGCATATAAAGTTTGCACGTCCAATGGGCCTCTCTTTCCAGTGATGGCCGACTAGGCCATCTTTTGATACATATGCAGCTAGAGTCAAGAGCTCCGGGGTACTGGTTAGTTCATAATGTTGTCCCACCCATAGGGTTGCGGATGCCTTCAGCTCCTTCGGTGCTTTCTCCAGTCTTAACACTCTTCAGATCATCTTTGGTATCACAGCTCATCCCTCCTTCCCGCCATAGTCTTTCCCAAACTCTGGAGGATTTCAGAGCAAACAGGTAGATTGAATCCTTCTCCTCTGCCGCCATACCCCACTCCAACCCCACGCACATGTGGTTGGAGTTTGAAAACTTATAAAAGCAAATCATGCCATGGGTTTCCTTCGTTGAAGCTCTAAGCCACTGGGCACAAGATGGCGCTAGCTTTGTTCCATCTTCTAGGGCAGGGAGTGGGAGAATGACTTTCAACGCACGGCATGAAGGAACAGAGATCACTATGAGACATAAAATCCAGCCTGTGGAGTTGCATAGTCTGGGCTTAAAGAGGTTCTGAAAGCGACTTTCTGTTTGGCGATGGTGGAGGTTTTCCAGTTATGGAAAAAATTTGTCAGGGCATTGCTTACAAAAGCATGGGTGGGGGCAGTATCTTCTCCACTTCCGGGAATCTTCTAAGATGAGGCAGGGGGCCACTTTACAGAAAGACAATTGGCAAGTGGTGAATGTACAAACTGACTCTTAGCAAACTAAAGTCAGGGGTTGGCCAAGAGCCCTACATCAAAAGCCTAAGCAGGCTGACAACTCCCGAAGCAGGAGGATTGCAGTGTTGGGAGACCAAATAAGTGTGTGTGAGCCCAGTTGCTTTAAGTTGGCTTAATATCAAGATTTGATTTGTTCTGTAATTTCAATAGCATTAGGGGAAAAAGGAAAGAGTCTTATGTTTAATCTCAAAAGGGGGTGGCTTTATGAAAATTGTGCAACTTTGTTCTTAGATAACATACATCTTTATTGAAGCAAAGGCTGCGTTGAGCTAAATGCTTTATTCTCCTCTTCGTTATTCACCCCAGTAAGCAGTAGGCGTTCTTCTCCCTTTGTGGGGAAAGCTCTCTGAGAGGCCTGGGATTATGAAGATAAATAAGCCTAGACCTCAGCTCTGAGAAAAGCATAATCCAGCAGTTGGGAGCTGGCTTGAGAGGGAGTGACAAGTCGTTCTCACGCGGGGCTGGTTCTGCTACAGGAAGAAGATGGAGCGAGTGGGCTTAGCCTGAGTCAGGAGACTCACAGGAGCTCGCAAAGAAAGGACCTTGAAAGGATCCTTCAAGGTGTCAGACAAACCATGCAAAAGCATGGACAGGTGACTATTTCTGAGTAGCCATGAGGGAGTGCTCACAGCTGCCCTAGGATGAGAAAGGGTGGCAACTGCGACTTGGAGAACCTGGCTACCAAGTCACTGAATGACGGATTTGTTTACAGGTGACAGAGACCCACTTTTAGACTTAAGGACAGGGTGGCAAAAGCCCTGAGTCCTGTGGAAACCATCTGGGGTATAGACAGGTGAGGAGCCGCTCTGCACAGTAGGCAGAGGAGACGTTAGGTGGCAACTGCCGTAAGGGAAGTCTGTGCGCTGGGATCTCTTCTATGGTGGCCTGGCTCACACACTTAGGTGTCCATCACACAGAACTGTGAGTCTAACCTTAAGCTTCACAAGATTTCTATCAGAAGGGGAGAATAAAATTGGGATGAAAATGGAGTAATAGGGTCGGGGCGGGGGGGAGGCAGAGAATCAGCTTTTACAAGAGAGAGAAACATGGAAAGATAAAAATCGACTTTAGAAAAGAGCTCAGAGGCTGGCAATGGAGTTGGGTGGTAGACTTCTTGCTTAGTGTGCGTAAGGTCCAAGGTTCAATCTCCAGGAAAGGAGGAGAAGGAAGAAAGAAGGCAAAGAGGGGGGAAGAGGGGGAACTCCAGAGAAAAACAGAGAAGTAATATCCCTTTGTTCCATGAAAAGCTTTGCCCTGTATCCTGGGAGAATACTTTAGGGTTCTCCAAGCAGCTGAATTTTCCAGGCCTCTGGCCTCCAGCCTTAAGTCAACTAGCTGGCAGCTTCTGTCCCGCAGGTCCCAGCTCCACCATGTTCTGAGACGTGACTGGCTCTGCTCGGTTCCATGTGGCTATGAACAGAGCTGATCTCCCTGACTCAGAGGTCCTGACAAGAGCTCGGCCCCAGGAGGTCAGGCTCCCTGGCAAGCCCAGCTCCTCTCGACACACCTGATATCAAGAGACAATGATGTATGCTCCTAAATGGACCGGGCTGACTAGGGAGACCAAGCCCTTGTCAGTCAAACGCCAACAGGGCAGCTCTGAACCTGCCAGCTAGGTTAGTCATCACCTTTATAAAACAAAATACTCCAATAATTAATACGGGGCAAATTAATTAAAGGAAGTGGGAGCATTGCACGGCCCATTATGAACTGGGTGATAATTATTAGCAAACACAGGAAGAGGTTGACTAAGTGCCCCTGCCTCCTGCTTCATTGGCAGTGAACTAAGCCCTGAAATCCCATGTGTCAAAGGTCAGAAAGGAACAGAGCTCTGCAGGGCTCAGCCCAGCCATCCACAAACAGCATTGCAGGACTGAGCCCACCCATCCACAGACAGCACTGCAGGACCGAGCCCACCCATCCACAGACAGCACGGCAGGGCTGAGCCCACCCATCCACAGACAGCACGGCAGGGCTGAGCCCACCCATCCACAGACAGCACGGCAGGGCTGAGCCCACCCATCCACAGACAGCACGGCAGGACTGAGCCCACCTGTCCACAGGACTTCACCTAGAGACTGCCTGGCTCGGGTGTTTCTCTGATCATTCTACCCACTTGAGAAGTTTCTAGCATTCTGTCTCCCCCATGAGTTATAACTCCAGCCCTCCACAGGTATAATCATGGGTTTCTAATGCTTTTTATGGAAAAAATTCAAAATATTAAAAAAAAAAAAAAGGATCTCCACTCTGTAATAGTCAAACAATGCTTCGACTTCCGCCCCCCTGACTCTTAATGAGCACTCCCAACTGCAGGTGACATCCCCTGGGGACAAAGAGCCACATTTGTCTGGACCAAAATTTGTAAGCAACTGGAAACACTGTATCTAGCCTCATCTTTTTTTCCCATTTGCACAATATGTATTCTACATTATTTTAGATCTATCCAAAGTGACTGGCATGCAGATTGGAAAGAAAAGAGCAAAACTGTCCATTGGTGCATTGGGTTGCCTCAAGAGAACCCACAGAAGTCAACTGGAAAGCTACCAGAATTGAGAGTTGTACGGAGTCGTAGAGCTGGTCTTCAAAACTTAAACACAAGGTAATAAACCTCAGGAAAGAAAAGCTTCATCTACACCAACACGGAAGGAAGAAAATACCTACGCAGGAGCTCATCAAAAGTAATGTGATGTGTGTACCCTGAACTCAAACAACAATCTCCAAAATAATATTGAAAGAAACAAGAGACTGCCTAGATAAATGGAAAGATGCCTGGACAGGAAAGTCTGATGTTGTTAAAATGGCAGTAGAACCACACGGACCTGAAGATTCAGGTCTGGCATCTTTTTTTTTTTTTTTTAGAATTATTTATTTATTCATTTATTTTATGTCTATGAGTCACTGTAGCTGTCTTCGGACACACCAGAAGAGGGCATCGGATCTCATTATAGATGGCTATGAGCCACCATGTGGTTGCTGAGAAATGAACTCAGGACCTCTGGAAGAGCAGCCAATGCTTTTAACCACTGAGCCATCTCTCCAGCCTGTCTGGTATCTTAATCACCTCCATGCTCTTCCTTGACTCAGTTTCCAACATGTGCAGTGATCACCTGTGGTCCTACTGTTTCTCTACCCCAGCTCACAGCAGAACAGAGTTCCTCAGTAGAATGCCAGGCCCCACGAAGAGAGGCTTCAGGACAGTCAGGGCTCTCTTGCCACACCTCGTATCGGAGGGAACGTGACGTTTCCACCCAAGTGGAGCAGGTTGAGTTGTGAGTCCACAACAGCCACAGGAAAGTAAATGTTTCCCTGCCCTGCCCCACTGTAACAAAAGCTGCCAGGGTGAGGAGGGCCTTGTCTAATTTACTAAGATAGTCTGTGAACCTAGAGTAGTGCCTAACATGTAGTAGGCAACAGATAGGCACTCCATTGAGTAAGGTGTAAGATGATAGCAGGCAGGTTCAGAATGGCTCTGTAAACTTTGTATAACTTTAGAGGTGAGGGCCCCAGCAGCATTGCCCTTTCTGTTTCTGTCTGTGTCACTGTTGCGCTTGGTGCACTGGGAACTCTGGAGAAGCAGGAGGGTTTGAGACTGGAGCTCCTGCAGCAGGTGACCACACAGGCTGCAGGCTGCGTGGTGTAATCCGAGCCTCTGAGAGGCCCTGGTGTGCTTGAGAACCAGCCAGCACCTGTGAGGAGATAAGAATAGACAGCCTTGAGTTTACGGTTGTCCCAAGCTCTGAGCAGTCCTAAAGTTATAGACCAAGCACTCGCCCCTCCCCCTGGGGGGGGGTGGTCTCAGGGCACATCACCAGCACAACTCAGATTGATTTCAGACCATGGACCAGCTAACCTTGTATTCCAGGGATGCAGTGAGCAGCATGTCTTGCTGCTTCTATTGAAAGCCCTGTCACTGGTCCCAGTCCTTGCTCTTCTGAAAGGTTGTGACCCACTTCCGAGACTGTACATTGCTACGGAAGGTGGTGAAGCCAGTTCTCGCCTATGAGAGCATTCCATCCTCCCGGCGCAAGGCGCCAAGTACAAAGTGTGCTCTGCCGCTTGGTGCCTCTGGTGAAAGCAGCTGGCCTCCAGAAACTCAGCAGGTCCCAGAAGAAAGTGTTTCTTCAATGGAGTGGAGAAACGCTTGCAACCATTCCTGGTAATAGATAGCATCACATTAATCCAGGTCTCTGGTCAGAGGCCAACTGGAGTTTTATCTCTTTCCTCAATGATGCTTAAAGTGCCAGCATATTTTAGCTGTGGGGCAAACAGAGCCCCCAAGGTGGAGTGGTAGGCCTCTGTAGTTACTTGTCCACACAGGTACTGCTGTCGGATTAAGAGAGCCACACAATATTATCAGTTTTGCTCACTTGTTGATGGAGCCTTGAGTTTGAAAATCTAGTCTGGCCACCTACTAAACACCGCAGTCCTCTTCAGTGCCCTCTAGAGCATGTGAGTTCACACCATCTCCCCCTTGAGTGATTGTAACTGGTGCTAACTGGAGTCCCTGAATCTTCTTATTCCTTCCATAGTGTACCTCTCAAAGCCTTCCCTCCTGAAGCCTTCCAAAGGCTCTTGTGGTCCTTGGATTTGAGTTCAGATTCCTGATACAGCCTGTCCCCTTCTGATCCCTGCAGCCTATTACTAACCACTCCTCCATATCTTCTCCAGGAAAGCAGCTATCTCTGTCTTTCCAGTCCCACATAACAGGACCCGCCCCCTCACATCATAGGCCCTGCCCCTCACATCACAGCCCCCCCCCCCCGCCCCTTCATATCACAGAACGCCATCTCTACATACTGTTTCCTCCTCAGTGATGTCTCTCTCCCATGGCTTCCTCCTTCCTCCATCCCATCCACTGCCTTCAACTTCTCTTTTAACACATTAATTCCTACTTATGCTTACAGTCTGCTGCCTTTGGCTCTCTTCTGACCCCTAGACCAGGTTGTTTGTCCCTGATACTTATTGTCCTCTGTCTGAACTCAACGATCTTAACTCCCAGAACAGCTTTGTGATGGGCAGCTGCCCACGGACCTGACAGCCCATCCGTGCCCATTTAATCTTCTGTACCAATACCTGGTGTGGTCCTGGATTATTGAGTGTTCACTGGGTAGAAAGACTGGACTCATTTTCAGAATAGCTACAAATTTCTTTGTGTGCTCTTCCCTAAATCTAGCCTTCAGCATCCCGTTCATTACACACCTGGCCCCTCCTTTTCTCCCCTGAAGTAGTTGCTGGCATCTCCTTCTTACTCACTTACGAGCTCAGCGTTGGATTCTTTCCCTAGATAGTAAATTCTCTTCTACTTAGAACTCAGGTCCCTAGAGACATTGGGAATGAAGAATTGCCCAGTTAACTTTTTAAAGCTATCAGGAGTCCTGGCACGCCCCCTAGAGGTGATGATAGTAAAGTGCTTTTATAAAAAAAAAAAAATGTCTACCAGCAATCACCAACACTCCGAGAAATAATAACCAGCAAATGTAGAAAGGTCGTGAACGCTTGAATTCACAGATGAAAATCCCCAACATGTAGTGTGAATTGGAAACATTTGTACAGAGGTCTGGAACACAACCCAACTTCACAGTCATAAATGGCGTCTTGAATTTAGAAGTCCCCCATGATGTGACAGCCCATGCAGACCATGTGTGTGGGGTCCACAGACTTCCAGATGACCTTGAAGAGAAGCAATGACCCCATGCTGCCCCTGGTCCCTTTCAGTTACTCACAGCATTCTAAATCCACCCCATGGTAGATTCAAAGAGAGTCAGCCAACTCAAGCTCCTGGGGTGGACCCCAGCACCTGAAGTGGATCTTTCTTTCCTAACAGGGTGGAGAACTGTGACTGTCATCATATGAGTTAGTTTTACAGCCAAGGAAGCAGAGGTCTAAGTTAACCAATGCCATCTGGGCTCATTTCCACGGAACCTTCAGAAACTCTAGTCCTGGACCTATCTCTTTCCTATAAGCAGGTACAGTGAAACAATATTGCAAAACTTTATGTTTAACATATGTTAATCTCTGATAGAACACCTAGAACATTCTATCTAAACTTAGTAACCACAACAGATCAGAGGCATTGACAGCAGACATTTGCGTGGCACCTGCACTGTGACATTCTCAGTGTTGTAAGCCAGGCACATCTCTGTTCCATTTCTGTTGGGTCTGAAAGAAAGGTAAGTCTATTTCAGCATTGGGACCCCGGGGGATTTTAGGGTCTGAAAAGTGAAGAAAGAGCCCTGGATTTTCTGTATGCCAAATGCCGAGTACAGACCAGATACAGTCACTCAGGAGAAACCGATCAATCACCTCCCATCCAACATCTTGGATTTTCCTTAAAATGCAATGGTTCTGCCAAGGCGATCAATGTTTATGAGTTTTGCACTTGAGAACACTCAAGATTCTATAGCCAGGTTTTTCAACTCATCTACAGATTGCAAGGCATTTTTCAAAACTGTACACGTGTTTTCATAATACTGACCTGGCATTTGTCTTTTCTTGTTTACCGTATTTGCATTTGCACTGCAAAAGAAAAGATGGGCAGGAAGGTTTATCCCTTGATACAAATAAAGCAATTACCAGTAACCATTGCCTTCTTTCTAGCCGTGCGTTCCTGGCTAAAGCGAAAAGACCACTTTCACTTAAGACTGTCCTCAATGAAAGCGTAAAAAAATATTAATCTTCTTAAACCTTAGTCCTTTGCATATCTTACAGTGGCTTGTGCTTGCAATCTCAGAACACAGGAGACAGAGATAGGAAAAGATCACAAGTTCAAGGCCAGCTTGGGCTTCACAGGGAGACCATTTTAAATAAATAAATAAATGTCATATCCCACCAATCACTTTGCCACATACAGTGCGAAAGCTGTCTTGAGGGTGGGCAGAAGGTTGTAAGTTACAAGCTAAATCAGCAATCATTTCATTTGAATATGGATACTTAGAGGGCTTTTGTGGCTTTTCTTTAAATAAATAAAATGAGATTGTCACTTTGATGAAAGCAATTAGCAATAGTTGTTGCCAAGGACAAAACTCAAGCTTCCAAGAAAAAGGTACATTTTTATAAAACTAGTTTCTACCACTGTAAATGTGACAACTTCTAACCTTTTAATAAGACCTCCCCAGGGTTACCAGTGGCATTATTTAAAACTAGGACTGCTTGTTTTATTTGAAAATGTCTTGTGAACATTTGAAAAATATGCTTAACTAATTTCCAAATGACCATTATAACCAAATTGCACTCAAATGCAACCAAATCACCAAGAATTTAATATAGGGCTGGGAAGGGCTAAATCTATAAGGTGATTGACTATCTTGAAAACATGAGGACCCAAGTTCAAGTCTCAGAACCTACCTAAAAATATTAAGCATAGTAGTGTGTGCTTGTAATACCATCACCAGAGAGAGGCAGAGACTGGAGGATCCCTGGCACTTAATGGTCTAGATGGTGAGCTCCAGGCCAGTGAGAGGACCCTGTCTTCTAAGGAGGTAGATGATGTTGCTGAAGATAAACTCAAGGCTATCCTAAGGGCTTCACAAAAACAGGAACACAGAAAGATGGAGAGGCAGAGAGGGGGAAGAGAGAGAGGAAGGGAGGGAAAGGCAGAGACAGACAGAGAGGGTGGGGAAAGAGAGAGCGATAAAGAGAGAGAGAAGAGGAAGAGGAAGAGGAAGAGGAAGAGGAAGAAGAAGAAGAAGAAGAAGAAGAAGAAGAAGAAGAAGAAGAAGAAGAAGAAAAGAAGAAGAAGAAGAAGAGAAGGAGAAGGAGAAGGAGAAGAAGAAGAAGAAGAAGAAGAAGAAGAAGAAGAAGAAGAAGAAGAAGAAGAAGAAGAAGAAAGAAGGAGAAGATGAAGAAAAGAAGGAGAAGAAGAAGAAGGAGAAGGGGAAGGGGAAGGAGAAGAGGAAGAGGGAGATGGAGACAGGGAAGGGGAAGGGGAAGAGGAAGAGGAAGAAGAAGAAGAAGAAGAAGAAGAAGAAGAAGAAGAAGAAGAAGAAGAAGAAGAAGAAGAAGAAGAAGAAGAAGAAGAAGAAAGGAGAAGATGAAGAAAAGAAGGAGAAGAAGAAGGAGAAGGGGAAGGAGAAGGAGAAGAGGAAGAGGGAGATGGAGACAGGGAAGGGGAAGAAGAAGAAGAAGAAGAAGAAGAAGAAGAAGAAGAAGAAGAAGAAGAAGAAGAAGGAGGAGGAGGAGGAGGAGGAGGAGGAGGAGGAGGAGGAGGAGGAGGAGGAGGAGGAGGAGGAGGAGGAGGAGGAGGAGAAGGAAGAAGAAGAAGAAGAAGAAGAAGAAGAAGAAGAAGAAGAAGAAGAGAAGAAGAAGAAGAAGAAGAAAAGAAGAAGAGAAGAAGAAGAAGAAGAAGAAGAAGAAGAAGAAGAAGAAGAAGAAAAGAAGGAGAAGAAGAAGGAGGAGGAGGAGAAGGAGGAGGAGGAGAAAGAAGAGAAGGGAAGAGAAGAGAAGAGAAGAGAAGAGAAGAGAAGAGAAGAGAAGAGAAGAGAAGAGAAGAGAAGAGAAGAGAAGAGAAGAGGAGAAGAGCATGTATGAAATTTGATTGCCATTTCCGTTCCATGTTTGCTGATGTCTTGCTAATTTTTCTTTTCTTTCAAATTCCTCCCAGTACATAGCTTTCATAGAAACATCCACTTCTGACTAGAGCATTTTGCTGCCGACTGCAATAGCTGTTGGAATGGAAAATTCTCCTCCTTTCAAATTTCCATCGAGACCTTCCCAGGTGACATAAAATGGCACACCAGGAGCCTCTCCTTTCACTTTCCTCCCAGTGGCTCTCACTTCCTGGAATGCCTGCCACGTGTTTAGATTCAGACTTCCCACATGGCAAGGAAAGTTTACCACAGGATTGCTCCAAGGGGTAGATTACATTCATCGATGGGTTTTGTGCATCCTCATTCTGGACCTGGGTACCTTCCTGTCATCAGTGATGGAACTAGCTCCACCTGACTAGCAAAGGCAGCCAAGTAACCCTCTCTGTGCTTTCTGGAAATGCCTGGCTCTCTGCTCCTCTGAGCAAAAGTAGAAACGAATCAGCCCACATTACAACTTCCAAAAAAATCAGTGTTGTATGGACCCGGGATAAACCTCAGGGGTAGAGTTCTTACCCAGCATGCTTCGGCTCTGAATTCAATTCACAGCACTGAAAAAAAAAAAAAAAGCTACAGACAAACATATTGTCATTCCATTGACATAAAAGAATAAAGTTAAACTACAGAGTAAGGGGAGCGTCACGCAGTGACAGAGTACTTGCCTAGCATGCAGAAGCTTCGGAGTTTGATCCCTGGCACTGGGTTTTTGTTTTTTCACCGAACTCGGGTGTGTCCTTGTGCATTCGAGGCAAGCGCCCCACCACCACAGAGCAATGTCTTGTCCTGCTTTCTCCGTTTGCTCTTCAATGTCTGATTTCAGTTCAGTGTGCTGGCTTGGTCCTATGCTGTTTTTCTCTTTCTTTGCACGCAAGACGCGCATGCGTCCAGCGTCAGCCCCATCTCAGCTTCTGGCGTTGAGACTCAGAGACTCTGGCGTTGCTTTAGACCACCTGATTGCGGTCTAAAGACCATCCTCCTCTTTTTCTTCTACTTTTGGCAGGAGCCACCTAGTCTTAGCTTCACATTTCCTGTTGTCCCTTTGCGTTTGCTTTCCCCTATTTCTTCTGCCCTGTGGCTATGACACCAGCGACGGCTCTTACAATGAGTTTCTACACTTACAGACTAATATTTTTGTACCTGCATACCGTCCTGGTTTTTTTTTTCTTTCCCCCGATTATTGGACTTGATGGAGTAATTGTTTTATTGCTCATTGCTATATTTTCATACCACGCTTATTTATCAGTTGTGGTTGCTTTGACCCTGAATAGACTAACAACATAGAAAGATCAGCTACTGAGCTCTACCCCTAGACCACTTGGAGAAATGAGACCTTTTCTCTACTACAATCTAAATGCAAGTATTTTCACTGGAAGAATATGGGTGCCTCGTTTTTAAAATCTAATCGGTGACCTAATGCCAGAGATGCAAGTTCCCATGCAGAAACACAAAGTACGTGATTCCTCTTTAAACCACTTCAGAAACGGAGTGAATTGGGTGGCTTTCCCGATAAAGAATTTGAAAGAATGACTATAGGAGTGCCCAACGAGATCAAAAAGGGTATAGATAAATTCCTATATGAATTCAAAACAAACAACTAAATAAAATTGCGGGTGTCAACGCAGGATATAAAAAGATGAGTTCATAAAGAAACAGAAAGGCTGAAAAGTAAAGCTGACATCTGGGAAATGAAAAGCTTAGTAAGTCAAGTTCAAAGCAAGAGACTTGATGGAAAGTCTCACAGGTAGAATGGATAAAGCAGAAGACAGACAGCCTGGGGGTTTGGATGCCAAGCAGATGAATTGGGTCATTCTGACAACGTCATGATAGCAATGAAGTATAGCCACAGCATGAGAGAGCTACAGAGAATCATCAAAAGGCCAAGTCGACATTCAAGCTAATGACACAGAAAACATACTCAATAAACGGGTAGCAGGAAAAAATCCAATGTAGGAGTGAAGATAGCCATCTACATGTAAGGCATGTTTAGATAACAAAGACGAACCTTGCCACATAATATTTTAGACTAAGGAATCAGCCCTACCAAGAAGGAGAATTGGAAGCCATGGGAGAGAAGCACCCTGCCACAGGTAAAAGAAACCCCTTTGTAATAACAGCAGAATTTCTGCAAAAGTTCTAAAAATTCTAAAAATGTATAGAACGACGTTATTTCAAGCTCTGAAAGACACAGACTGCCCTCGCACAGTACTATACCCAGCAAGACTGTCCTTCATTAAAGGAGACTGAGATACTTTCTACAACAAATGCAAACTAAAGAAATCTCTGACCACTCAGAGAAGCTACCCTCTAAAGAAAAAGATAAACATACCCATGAGGCCCAGGGAGAGTGCCAACTGCAGAAGACCGGTAATGCCACAGGTGGGGCTGAGTGAATTACAAACATTAAGGAAACAACAGAACGGTAGAAATTAATGAGTTCTTTTCAATAATCAACTTTCCAACAAAAGACATGGATTAGATTCAAATACACAATTCCTAACTAGAGAGATGGCTCCAAAGGTGACAGCACATCCTGTGATAACATGAGGACCTGAGTTCAAGTCCCAGCATCCACACAAAAGAACAGATATTTACAACTCTAAACAGGTATGTTCTCTGATGATTAATCTTGATTGTCAGCTTGGTGGGGGGTTAGAATCACTGTGGATACGCATCTGTAGGCTTGTCTGCAAGGGAGCTTCTAGACTCCGGAGGTTAGATGAGGTGAGGAAACATGCCCTAAACGTGGGCAGGGATGCTAGACAGAATGAGTTGAGCACTCTCAACCATCACTGTGAGCTCCTGACTGCATGGACGATGAGATCAGCTGCCTCCCTAGCCTTGCCTGCTGTCGTGTCATTCCCTTGCCGGTCCCCACTGTAGTGGACTGTACCCCCTTGAACTGTAAGCCAAGATAAAGCTTTCCTTCCTGAAGTTGCTTCTCATCAGGTCTTCAGTCACAGCAACAGGGACAGTCATTAGCATATGCACCAGGTGCTGGCACAACAGCGTTATACACAGGACAGACACAAAGACTGGTCTCAGCACAGGGACAATGGGTGACTCCCATCACAGGAACAATGGGTGACCCTCATACCCCATCCTCATGGAGCAGAACAATGGGATGGAATTTGATAACGTGGAAACAACATGGGACAGCGCAAACAATCAGTCAAAGAAATAATCATTTCTCCAAAAGGACAAGGTTGACGAGCCCTTAACCAAACAAACCAAAAGAAAAAGAGATTAACATATGATTAATAGTAGCATAGTTAGAAACAAAAATGAAGACAATTGCAACAGGCACCAATCAAGGTCAGGGTATTTTGAAACCCTATATTCAAGTATACTAAAAAAACAAAATAGAAATGGATAAATTTCTAAACATGTATGATCTACCAAATTTAAACCAAGACAATATAAGTAACCAAAAAAATAATAATAATAATCTGTTAGACTGATAAACAGTTTCAACAAAACAGCAGTGTGCAACAAAATCAATAAACAAAAACCTGTAGCTTTTATAGGTACCAATAACAAACATTCTAAAATATAAATCAGGAAAAGAATCTCGTTTTCAATTGCTTCAAAAATAATGAACCTCATTCTAATAAACCTAACCAAGGAAGTGAAAGATATCCACAGTGAAAATGTAAAGCTTAGATGCATGAGAAGAAACAAGACACTGCCCATGGGTTGGCAAAACTTATGGAAACAGCTGTACTATCCAAAGTGATGTGTGCACTCAGTGCAATAATTCCCACCCAAACACCAGCGTGGAGTGCCTCTACATGCAGAGCAGGCCATCTATGGCTGCTGAGAAAGAGACTCAGTCTTCTCCAGGGAAGAGCCCATTGACAGGCTACCCAGCCCCAGGTGCCCAGGTGGTCAGCCTAACCCCACACATATAGAAGCAACACTAAATGGACTCAGTAAGGGGTGTGTGTGTGTGTGTGTCACAGTAATTGAAATTCTGAAAAGAACAAATTGTCAAGTCTTGATGGTGAATACCTTTGACCCCAGCACTTGGGAGGCAAAGGCAGGTGGATCTCTGTGAGTTCAAGGTCATCTGTTCTACAGAGCTAATTCCAGAACAGCCAAGGTTACATACACACACACACACACACACACACACACACAAGTCTTGGGGCTGGAGAGATGTTTCAGTGGTTAAGAGCATTGACTGTTCTTCCAGAGGTCCTGAGTTCAATTCCCAGCAACCACATGGTAGCTCACTACCATCTGTAATAGAATCCAATGCCCTCTTCTGGTGTGTCTGAAGACAGCTACAATACACTCATCTACATAAAATAAATAAAACTTTAAAAAAAAACACCTGTTTTGAAAAACAAAAACAGAGTAATTAGTTTAAATTTTTAAATTTCAATAGCATTCTTTACAGAAACATAAAAAAGCAATCTTAAAATTCATATGGAATCACAAAAGACCTCGATGACCAAAGCAGTCCCAAACACCCTTCCCCTCCCCCCAGAAAAAAATAGGGCTGGAAGCATCACATTATCCTACAAACACATCATTTGCTTTTTAAAATCAGATGTATCAATTGATTGCTAGAAAAATAGAATAAACTAGAAAACCCAGAAATAAACCCATATAGCAATAGACACCTGATTTTAACAGATACCGAGGACAAGCTTTTCAACACATAGTCCTGAAAAAATAAAATAGACGGTCGCGTGTAAAAGGGTGAAGCTAGATCCCTCACACCCTGTATAGAAAGCAATTTAAAATGGATCATAGACCTTAGTGTAAGACCCAAAACTCCAAAACTGTTAGGAAAAGGCAGACATAGCAAGGACCCTCTAAAAGGGCCTCCGGGGGAGCAAGGTGGCTCAGGAGGTTCAAGTAGCACTTGCCATGGAAGCCTGACCGCCTAACCCTCAGAGGGGTGCAAAGAGAGAGCCAACTTTACAAAGATGTCCTCTATCTTCACACCCTTGCAGTGTGTGACACAGGCATGTATACACACGGGGGGGGGGGTTACAGGGGGTCGAGAAGGCTGAGGGAGAGGGAGAGAGAGAGAGAGAGCTTTCATTTCTAAAGTCTTTCCTGAAATGCTGCCATTTCTTCTTTCAATCCATTCTGAATTGTCTTCGATGCACATGAGTTGGGGGGTTTTTATTAAGAATTCTATTAGGGAACCAGGAAGGGGTTAAGGCATTTGCCCTAAATGCATGAGACCCCGAGTTTGAATGCCTAGATTCCAGGTAATGCCAGTGATCATGGTGGCCCATCTGTAGTTCCAGCCTCAGAGAATGGAAATGGGACCTTTTAGAGTAAGCTGGCTGTAAGACAAGCCAGACTTGTAACATCTGAGTTTCACTTAGAGCCCTTGCTTCAATGCGTGTGGTGGAAGAGCAATTGAGGGTGATTCCCAATATCAGTTTCTGGCCTCCATGTACACTCATGCACACATACATACACATGTGTGTGTTTTCACACACAAGCACACACACACACACCATGAAAATTAACAAAGGAAAATTTCTTCATAATTCCATGGCTCTTCCAGGAGTTGTGGCCATGACAGAGTGAGCGCTAACTCTGCTTCTCTCAGCTTCCCAGCAAAGCACCCTGTGCACAGAAGAATGCCTTCCTGACAAGAAGAAAAACAATTGGCTTGACTTCCTAAAGCATTTTACAACATCACTGTTTAGTGGACACGCATTGGTAAGGGTGCAGGACTGAGTGAAAATAGCTCACATGCCAGCCACTGGTGCTGCCACTATAGTGATCCAGCTATCGCCATCCATCATTCATGAGCACACACCCAAAGAGCCCTATACCCCAACCCTCTACAGAGATGCCTGCTCATCATTGCTGCAGTATTCACAATAGCTGGGAAACAGTCCAGATGTCCATCAACAGCCAATAACTGAGTGATGAAAATGTAGTATATTTGTATGAGGAACTGTTATTCAATCATTAAGAAAAGCAAAATTATGAGATATGAAGATAAATGGAGCTGGAAACAATCTTTCTCAGGACAGTAACCCCAACCCAGAACGACAAACACTGCACATTTTCTCTCAAATGTGGATGTTAGCTTTCTATATTCATATATGGGTGTTTCGTTTAGAATACCCATAGAGATCAGGACTCAGTAAGGGACCATGAGGGGAAGCCTGGCCTCCAGGCTGGAAAGGAAGTGATTCCCACCCTCGTAGTCTGTCACAGAACTGTACCTTATGATGTCCCAGAACATGAGCATTAGGAAGAACAGAGACTTGTCTGGTCTCTGCTCACGGAGTGACCACAATTTCTTCAATGGAAAGTAAACAGGACATGGTGATTTGGGGTAGGAAGCCTGGCTCTCCATGCTTGAGAAGAATGAAGCTTTGAAGGAAAGAATTAACATAGTTTTCTGTAGAGAACTCGGGGAACCACCACAAGGAGCTCATTTTCTTGCCAAAAGTCTAGACAATGTCTTAAGACGCACTGAAAAACCAGAATTAGCAGATAAGTTAGACATGGTTTGGACAGTGCGAGGTGGTTCTGTTTACAAGGGAGTGATGAATCAGCCCGGTCACCTCAGATTGTGGTGAATCTGAAAGTAACACTCCCCCCCTCACCCCCCAGAAATTTATTTCAGGAGATATAAACCTCTCCCACGATACCCAGGTGACCTCTTTGAGGTCTAGAAGGAAAAGGGCCTTGAGTATAAATTTGAAGTCTATAAAAAGAGCTAATGAAAGAAGTCCTGGGCTTCAAGTTGTTCTGGTTCCCTTCATGTGAGTAACGTTTTTTGTTTTGTTTTGTTTGTTTTTGTGTTTTTTATTTTTTACAAGACATGGGACTTGTGTTGGCTTTAGATCTGCGAGTAAGTATTTCTTTAAGGAATGGATAGCTGGACAGGTTTGTTTAATGGCACCGGAGATGGAACCTGGGGCCCCGGTGCATGCTGGGAAAATACTGTACTGATGAACCACCCATCCCAGCATATTTCTGCATAATTCTAAACAGTATCCTTTCGTTTCCCGTTGATCTAACTAGGTTATATTAAATATGCTTTAATAAATAAATAACCCTTTGACTCATTTGGAGTTGCTACTTTTTCTCCGTCGGGGAGGAGGAGTCCTGTTTCCTCTTCCTCTGCCATCACACGTCGCCCTCCTAAATAACGTTCCTTTCATCCTACCCTGAACTTGGCCTGGCCCTGCTTAGACATCACAACAGCTGCCGGCAGCACAGACTTCAGGAAAGGCAGCAGCCTCTGCCTCCCAGACCTACCAGAATCCACCCCCAAGCCCCGTGAATCTGAGCTGTCTGAGATGAAATGAGTTTGGGGTAATTACAAGGAACTGGTGAATGCGATCCAGCGGTGGGGACCCCCAAAGGTAGTTGCCTTGTCCGCTTAAAATTCTTGAAAGCACCGAGAAGAGTCGCTTGGAAAGGGAGAGAAATGGCCTTTAAAAGGTGATGTCAGGGCTTCACCATGTGTTCTTGGCTGGTCAGACTCAGGGTTAGGATTTGGAGGCGCTGTGGGAGTATCCGTTCACTACTCTCCCCTAATCCTCTCAAATCGCCCGGCTCTACAGCTGTTGGTGCACCAGATAAACTATTTGTTCAATTATTCTTGGCCGGGATGGGGCGGCTGGCCTCAAAGGCTATGAGCTTCATAATTCCGGCTACTTCAATCAGCCAGGCCCTCCCCAGGCTGCCCACGGGAGACAGGGCCTGTTTGAAGCCAGGGCACTGGGTTCGTCTTCTTTCCACCCTTTTCATCTCCACGCAGACGGCGGGGCGCGGGCACCTCCCGGTGGACGCCGGCAAGGAACAGCATCAGCCGCGGGCCCCGTGCCAATGCACAGAATCAAGGCGATAAAATAATTACAAATGAAAGGGAGATTAGTGAACACTGTGGAGACAAATGCTTCCAAAATGGTTCTAGAAATCTCCTCGGCGTGTTCTCAAAGGGGACTTCACTGCAGCTGCCATCTCCATGGTGATCAGGCAGCAGATGCTGGGCCAGGATCACTCTGGACACTTGTCAGAGCCACCCAACACCAGCCCGGGAGGGAGATGTAAGCCGGTCACCTTGGCATCGCGGAAATGCACCGTCCGTGAGCACGAATTTATTTTCCCATTTTAGTGCCCCTCCCTCTCTCTTGGCCTCTGCAGAGTCCCCCTAATAAGTGGGTGACAGCTGCCGAGAGACTGGTCCTGTCTGGCAGTTGTTCTAAGAAATACTCCAGGGGAGTTGAAGCCTGGTGTGGCTAAAACATCCTTTGCAGCCAAGATGTCCTCTTGCCAGTCTGTTAATTTTTCCTCAAAACTTTATTTTGATGTCTTGTGAGACTGAGTCGGTATCGACCAACGCTTTGGGAAGAACTCTTCTTTCTGGCCCGATGTCTCCATTACCTTCCTCAGATCTCCTCTGATAAAGGAAATCTAAGCCACAAGCCATTGACAGTTGTCAAACCGTTCCAATCAAGAACTCTAAAACAGGTACGAAGGTCTCTCCACCTAATGGGACAGAAAGTCTAAAATGAGGCCGGGCATGGTCTATAGGATAGATTTTCCAGAGCTGGCAGCCAGGTACCTCAGCAGTAGCACAAGCTAGGGATGGGAACATATTTAGAATTAGCAAGTCTAACTATGCAACACGTGGCCCAGATTGAAATAGTTAATTTGTTGGAAAGTGGAATGCTGAGAACCCCCAACACAAAATTCCAAAATATCAAATGCTCTATAATCCAAAACCCAAACATTACCATGACGCCCCAAGTGGAAAGCCCTATACCCGACCTCGTGTTCTTATCAGGAAAGTCCGGGATCCACATGCAAAGAATGCTGAAATTGTGTGAACTCTGCCGACACAGCGATATTACAGAAATACAGAGGAGCAGATACTGAAAATGAATAGAAAATCTACGTTCTACCATACTGCACTCAAGCAGCTCAGAGTCTAGCAGAGGGGTGTTGAAAGAACATGACCACGAGTATTGCAGAGACTTCAACAAAAAATAATAATAATAATAAATTTAAAAAGAGGCAGGAACAACCACCAAGTGTCCGAGTGGTTTCCACTGAGATTGAACATGCCTGAGTGCACTTAAAGTGAGAAAAGGACACAGAGAGCCGGAAGACATGCACAGGCTGGCTGACTGACCCCTTCCAAACATAGCTCCCAGCATGCTGGCTCCCCGGGGGAGACTGAGGGCTGCCAAGGTCTGAGGCTTTGTCTCTGGGTTAGCGACTTTCTCCAACTTCCTTTAAAAGTAGCCAACTTTCAGATAGAATTATACACAGAATCCCGATAGCCAAATCTCAATCAAAATGAACATGGTCTGAGTAGAGCAGGTTGGTTCAATGCTATCTTTCCTTAAGAACAACAGCGTCAACATCCTACAGTGGGTTGGAAGTCTCCTGTGGGCAGAGCTTAAATTCTCTGCCTAGGCATTTGTGAGCCTGTGGTGGCAGTGGGTTTCCTCAATTTTATATCCTCCCCGGTAAGATCATGAGTGAGACACGCCTACCCGCCCACCCCTGCTTCAGGTGCTGTTGGGTAGCTGTTTCCTCTGGAAAGGGCTTGACTGTGGCCTTCCTGAATCCGAGCAGCTTGGATGACCTGTGTAAGTCTCTCAGGATCAGAGTCAGGGCTCCAAAGCCTTCACAAAATCCCCACACATTCCTTCCTTCTCCTAGGTTACAAAGAGGCAGACAACCACTATGGTGGAACTCTCCAGACATCACCCAGGGGAACTATTTAGTAGTGTAACTACCCATAAGTCATGGAGGAAACTCTCCAGTAGTGTAGCCTCCCAGACATCACCCAGGAGGACTTCTTAGTTGTATAGCTAGCTACCCATGTGTCACACAGGAGACTCTTCAGTGGGGGATACCCATACGTTGCTCACAGCACTTCTTGTGGTATGGAGGCTTTGAGACACTCATCCTCTTTAAAGTAATTCCAATAACTCATTGGTTCACTAAGCTGAGCTTTCTTTAGTCTGTCAGTACTCTCCTATCTAGGGCAAATAGATATTTCTTTATACCACCCTAGGAAAGTCATGGGACAGATATCATCCTTGGCTCCTGTCTCTCCATCAGTTTCTCACTGAAATCACACACTTGCTTGGCCCTTTCAAAACCCGCTAACTCGGAACTGCAAAGTACGAGGTCCTATCCCAGGAAACTTCTCTAAGCCATCAAGTATGAGCCCACAGAGCCTCTGCCCAAGGTCCATACTGTACCAGTGAGGCCAAAACCTATAAAAGGCATCTAAATTCACTCCACTTTGCTTGAGCCCACTTCAAAGCTAAAGGCAGAGCCAGGAGAAGAAAATTCCAGGACTGTGTGTTTATGGCAGTGGGGTGCATGCCTTGGAGCAGTTTCCCCCAAGATTGAAACACTCAGTCTAAAGGGGAGTTCTTCAAGACAAAAGGTTAACATCTCAAAAGAGCTTCAGGAAGTCCCTGAAACTGACCAGACTCACTCCCCCAACCGGATATGTAAGCAGTAAAGATTACTGAGAGTCACTCTTGGCAATCCCAGCCCCACCTGGAGAAGCAGAGACCAGCCCAACCTGCGAGAAGAAACCAAGATCAGAGTGTCTTCCTGGAAGAGGCTCAGGCCAGCTGAGGCACCTGGAAAGAGCCCTCTCCAACCTGTTGAGCTGCCTGTATAGTCCTCAGTGTGCTCCAGGGTCCCAGCTGTGTGAGTTGTCCCCCATGCTGGGGTGGGCCTTGGTAATGCAGCTGTCTGAATCATTTCTGCTCCTTGTAGTAAGCCCTCGCCCATACTTTTCCATGTGACCCCAATAAAACTCATTGGTTGACCAAGCTGGACTTCAGTACCTTGGTCTGTCACGAGCTCCCTATTTGGGTATCCCCAGGGAAAGTCTCATACAACAATATACAACCATGGTGTGTCTTCTGAAGTACCAATCCTCTCTCTCTGAGGTCTGGAGACAAATGTCTATTTGCTACCAAGCTGGCATATATATAGTGCCTTGTACTTCATAGACTTCTGAGGAGAGACAAGACCAGCTCCGGGGAATGGAGTTTAACCTCACTCAAGTCCTCTGCAGCTATGGGACAGAAGAGACATTGCAGACTTGGGGAAGGGGAAGCCATCCCACATTTGCTCTGGCAAGAGTTACTCAGTAGAATGAGACAGCCCCTGACCCTTGGCCTCTTTGCTTGCAGTTAAAAGGGTAGCGATGGCCTAAGCTCACACAGGATCTACCTATGGGACACACCCTGGAGCTCAGTGGTAGAAGCTGTGCTTGCCATATTGACACAGAAGTAAAAGCGGGCCAGGGAGTTCTCATTGTCAGGGTGGAAAAGTCGTAAATCCGTTCTCCACATTCCGCCTCCTTTTGGTGGCACATCAAGTTCTGACTTTTTCTCGGTGCCTTCCTTCTCTAGCTGGCCGCTGCCCGCCGTGCCCTAAGGTGCTGATGTAGCATCCATGCTGCCCCAGTCTACCTTCTTCTTTAGCTTAAGCATTTGGCCTCTGGCTCCACATCTTATCACAAATCCTTGAGAACAGAGACCATACCTCATCTTGGTCAGTATCTCCCTGGGTATCACCTGTGACAGCAGTAGATCTCCATGCTCTTAAGATGAATAGAAACTATCAAAGGCTGGGAGAGGAGAGGCAGAGGTGACCAGCAACTCCCTGATGGCTGAGCTCTTGCCTAAAACTGCCAAGTGCTGTTGGAAGCACCTGAGTCACTTATCTCATTTCACAACCATCTCTTGAGGCGACCTGTGTTACAAAAGAGGTGATTTACCTGTGGGCATAAAGTGAACTTCTTAATGTCATGCCTCAGCCAAAAGTCAAGGCCAGGATTTGAACCCAGGAAGCTTCCAGCCCGTGCTCTGCCAGGTGTCCGACTGCTGCAGAGGGAAAGCTGTCCCTTGTGAGTAGGAAGTAATGGGGACAGAGAATCTCAGGGGAAGAACACGGACACTTACTTTCAAAAAGAAAGACACTCTACCCAAGTCTGTTCTCATGGCCCAGCCCCATCTTCAGCATAAGGACAGCCTGCCACTATTTTTTGTCTGCCTTTCTTGGTCTGAAGGCAGGGTTTAGTTATATGGTCCAGGCTTGTCTTGAACTCATGACCCCCCTGCATTGCCTTCCCCAGTGCTGGGATTATAGACACATCCCACCACACCTACCAACAGGTTGATTCTTGCAGAGTGGTGGATTCGGGTGACTTGGGTGACTTGGGCTCTGCCACTGAGCCCAGCTCTGCCCCCCATTACTGACAAGTTAGTACAAGTTTTCCTCTGCCATGCTGCCTGCAATGCCCCACACTCTCCTCCCTGCTCTCAGGGGGGATGCCCTGCCTCTGCATGAATTGGAAAAAGGTGTGAGACAGACAGGAAGTATGCATGTGCCCATGGTTTGTATCCCCAGACCAGAAAGCCTGAGCTTTCGAATTGCTTGTTGGGGTGGACCTCCAGGCAAGCTGTGAACCCACTTGACAAGAGAACTCTCTGTGACCTAGGCAAGCTAAGCACCCCACGTTAAGTATCCCGCTGTCTGTGTCCCTTCTCACTGAAAGCTTGTTTTGACATTTTCTGCAGCGCTAACTTAAAAGAAGATATTTGAGGTACCAGAATCTCAGACCTACAAATGCAACCCAAGTCACCCGAATCCACCACTCTGCAAGAATCAACCTGTTGGTAGGTGTGGTGGGATGTGTCTATAATCCCAGCACTGGGGAAGGCAATGCAGGGGGGTCATGAGTTCAAGACAAGCCTGGACCATATAACTAAACCCTGCCTTCAGACCAAGAAAGGCAGACAAAAAATAGTAAGAGGGAAAAGAAGGATGGGAGGAAGAGTGTTTGAAACACACAACGCCAGTAGAACTTCTGGTAGGGAAAAGAGGGATGGTTTTATTAAATAGCAACCATGTGTGTGTGTGCGTGTGTGTGTGTGTGTGTGTGTGTGTGTGTGTGTAAAACAGAAAGGAGTCAGACCAATTGCTTTATTCTAATAAGATGTCAATACAGCTCAAAAATATAAAACTATGTGTGTTTTTATCCTCCCTCCACCCCACTCAGCAAATACCCGTGGAGTGGAGTGTGTCTGTTGTGGGCTAGGTTTTGCTCTTCAGTTGTGTACTAAAGACAAATGTTAAGGAGAGCGAGCCTTGGGGGAAAGAGAATTTCTAGGCAGATCTAGCCAGATGGCAGAAGAATAAGTGCATACAGTATAAGTTTCAGATGCATGGGGCAGATGTGACTTTGAAGTGAAGGTATATATCCATACCCACACTGTAGCAGAATAGTATAGTACAGTACAGTAAGGTATTCTCAACAAACTTACAGGGTTGGCTTTCCCGCCCACACTCCATGACTGAGAAGCAGCCCCAGTGAGCACTGAATCTACCTGCCAGTACTCTGTTCTTCTGGCTCTATAGCCCAGGATGTTGTCAGGGTCCCCGCATGCTTCAAAAGGTGTCAGAGAGCGACTCTGTGACTATTGCGTTTTCCTCCTCCCTGCCCTTCTTCGATCTCTCTACAAAAGGGGCAGAGACCTGGACAAGGTATGTTCTGGAAGGAAATCCTATCACGCGTGACACGTCTGTTATACAATGTGATTTAGCCATGGAGGACAGTGGCTATGGGACTCGGTTTACGGAAGGTGTCTCTGGCTGTCCATCTTGTGAAAGCAGAAAATAAAATCGTGGCCACTGGAGCCTTTGGAAGACGGAAGCGGGGACTTACCAGCAAATGTAAGGTTGTATACAGTTACAGAAGATGGGTAAGTGCTGGATATCTGTCCACCTGTAACGCCTAAGGTTTTAAGATATGGTCCTGTGCGCTCAAAAACATGTTAAAAGGGTGGATCTCAACTTAGTGTTTTTATCACACACACAAAATGGCAAGCATAAGGGAACTTGGGGAGATGGTGGGCATGGCATTTACCTTGACTACAGAGTTGGTTCATATGTAACAAATGTCCAAGCTCACAGAACTATGTGCAAGTTTTTATATCAGTTACACCGCAATAAGCCTATTTAAAAGGTAGCGCTTGCGTAGACTCTTCTCCATTCTGCAATCCTTCTCTAGCATTCAAACAGACTCACTCTGACCCAGTTCACATCTATCCCTGTTTGAAGAATTTCCCCCCCTTCTTCTCTCTTGCCCTTGGGAAATCAGCTTCCTGGTCACATACCTATGGAGGTAAACAGAGGGCCTCCTGCATACTCCCTGGCTCCTAGCTAGAGTGGCTTGAAGAAGGAGGATGCTGTCAGCCTATCTCCACCCAAACCCAGGTGGAAGACAGCTTTAGGGAAAATGTCCTGAATTTTACGTTTCCTTTCATAGGCTTCCAGCGTCCACTGAGGCCAGTGCAGCCTACACCTCACTGAGGTAAGTGGATTCAAGCAAGCTATGACTTTCTGTTGCTAATTTACTTCGCTTAGCATACTGTATCCCACGTTTATCTAAACAATGCGAGCAATTCATGCTAGCTCTAGGTGGCGTGTTCAGAGGCTACATCTCTGCATCTCAGCTGCAGTCTTGCGCTGACAGACAAATCCCAGGGTGGAGTGGAGACGCCCCCGTTGTTCATTGTGCTTAGCTTCTTCGGAACGCCCTTCATGCCTGCTTTTCCAAGGTCTGGCACCCTCTCTCACCTCTGAGAATGGAAAAAGACTAAGACGCTAGGATATGATACCATTGTGAAATGATCTTGAACTGGGGTGTGTGGGATCAAAGACATACCTCAGAGGACCAGGGGCTGAAGGGATGAAGGCTCTCTTGCAGCTTCCCACTGGCTGCTGCAGGAGAGCCAAGCACAGGCTGTAAGAAGTGCCTCGTGGACTAAACCTACGCGCTTAGGAACCTAGCTGTTTGGAGCCCCGGGAGATGAAGCTGTGTGTGCCTGTACAGAGGAAGGAATATGCTGGCTTTCATTTCCTGGTCCTTCAAGATGTAGCAACTAATTATTCAGACGCAACAAGCACCCTCTGGTGGTCATAGGAGGTGTTTCCCATTACAAAACTGTGTAAACAGCACCATCTACAGTTCATAACATATTGCAGCCTTGCCAACGAAATTCAATTTGCTCCCTTTCATTAGGTACCTGTGAAACAAAACAAGGGTGAAAATAAAATGCAACTCTTTAATAATGTGTGTTCCATCTCATACTGAGGTATAAACGTCGGGCCTCGCGCGGCCACGAACAAAACGTGGATTCTCAAGTTAAACGACTGAAATCTGGTCGTAACTTTTTGAGCTTAGGAAAGTTAATACGGCAAAACTTTGGGGATTTTTTTTTTAAATCTGTAAAGAAGGTTTTGTGTTTACTTACACTACTGAACCAAAGTTTAAATAAAATAATACACATAAGATAAAATCAAATATTATAAAGTAAGTTGGTATAATAAATAGGCTTTAAATTACAACAACAAAAAAATTCACCCAGAAATGGAGGGCTAGGGAGTGGGTGTTGTTGAAGTTGTGAACTATTTCTGACATGGGTTTGTCAAATGATAAACAAGAACTCTGTAAAGTATTTTTTTTGAGAAGCATCCTTTCCTCTCTGTAGAATGATTGAGTCCGACCCTCCTCCAAAAGATGATCTGCCCTTGGGCACAAGGCCTTGAGACAAACTTCTGTCCTATAGTTGCTGCACAAGCTATGGATGGTTACCCTTCCCTTAGTGAGGACCACAGGCCATTACAGAACCTTCTGCAATCAAAAAATATATATATTAATTATTCTTGGTTTCTGTGCATGAGACTCGTCTTAGCTGCATGTATGTATGGGCACTACATGTGTGGCTGGTGTCTGCAGAGGCCAGAGGAGGGTGTGTGATACCCTGGGACTGCTGTTAAGGATGGTTGTGAGCTACCATGTGGGAGCAGAACTGAACCCTGGTCTTCTGCAAGAACAGCTGAAGGTCCTGCCTCAAGGCAGAGTGAGTATTCTCCTCCAGGATAGCCTTCAGATTCCATCTGCAAGATCAGCCCTCCCTAGAGTCCACCCTGACTCTGAGCCCCGAAAAATTTGGAAGCCAAGTTCTCAAAATATTTTTGCCTCCCCCCAACACACACACACACTCAAACCACACAGGGCCATCCATCAATATGAAGGAGAAATTAGTTCCTCTACCAGTATTGGACCCTCTACCAGTATTGCTACCCAAATCCAGAGACGCTCAGGTCCCCTCTGTTGGTTGCATGCGGTCTGTGCCTGTTTCCCATGAACTTCATTTCTGAATTACCTAATGCAACGCAAATACTATCGATAGTTTTGTACTGTAATACAACACCTAATACAGTGTAAATGCTATTAAGTAGTTTTTACACTGAATTGTTTAGAAAATAACAGCAAGGAGAGCAGCCTGTGTATGTTCAATACAAATGTGATTTATTTCAAATATTTCGGGTCCATGGTTTGTTGACTCCATGAATGCAGAGCCACAGAAGCAAAGAGGCAACTGAACATGTACATATAGATGCTTTACTGATTCTGTTTCTCTGTGTGTACCAATACTGCATCTTTATTCAACACACCAGTCTAGAGGGGGTTGACTCCTGGTGCCTTCATTCACTTTGATTGTCAGCTTGACATAAGCTAAATTCATCTGAGAAGAAAGGCTCCATAGAGGAATTCCATAGATCAGAATGGCCTGTGAGCACATCTGGGGCCTGGGGTTGTCATAATTACAAATTGATACAGGATTCCCGGCCCACTATAAACAGCTACACCCCTAGGCAGACGGCCCTGGGAGTGACAAGACAGCTAACTAAGGAACTGAAGACGTGGCTCAGAGGTTAAGGCTACTTGCTACTCTTACAGAGGACTGAGTTTAGTGTCCAGGACCCTTAGTGGACGTCTCACAACTGCCCTTAGCTCCAGCTTCAGGGGATATGATGACTTTTTCTGGCCTCTACAGTCACCAGGCACTTATGTGGTCACACACACACATACACACACATATAAACACACATATACACACATATAAACACACATACACATAAACACACATACACACACATATACACATACATATAAATACATATACACACAGACACACAGACACACATATAAACACACATACACACACATATAAACACACATACACATAAACATACATACACACACATATACACACATACACACACATACATACATATAAACACACATACACACACATATAAACACACACATAAAAACACATTTACACACATACACACACATATAAACACACATACACACACATGCACTCAATGCAAACAAGTTAATCTTTCTTTAAAGAAACAGAACCACAGCCTGTGAATGAGCCAGCAAGTGTGTACTTCCATCACATTCCCCCAACTCTCCTCAATGACAAACTATAAACTGGAAGTGTAAGCCAAATAGATTCTGTCTTCCCTATTATTTTTGGCCATAGTATTTGTCACAGCAACAGAAATCAAACTAGAAACACCTGAGGATTCTGGGCAGATAAGCGGCTTGCTCTCTGGCAACGGGAGCTGGAGCATCTGGGGCAGGGTCTACGGCCTAGGAAGATGGGGTTGCTTTTCCCTAATTAGCCTTGGAACTTCGAGACATGGTGTTTGTCTTCGGCATAGCTTGAAAAGCACGGCTCTTCTTAGCCATCTGATAAGAGAGTAATTAGCACTACAGGTTGGCAAGGACAGGCCTTGGCAGTGAGGCAAAAGACAGGTAAGATAGACAAGGGCCAGAGATAGGCTAGCTCTTTTCCCAGGAGGGCCAGGCTTCAGATGAAGCAGGAATCTGCACTTAAATTGAGGCTGAATCCCATGCCGGAATTCCAGGTATGGCGTGTTGGTGATAAGCTCTGTGTCTTTGCTTGGGGAGTCAGGGAATGTTCTGCCAGAGCTCTTTAAACAGAAATACAAGTTGACCGCATGCAGAGCCCGTGGCAGAATGGAAGCCTCAGCTTGTCTGGCCTTCCAGGACAGGCATACCTCTTCCTGGGAACTCCATTCGCAGACTGTAACCTCAGTGAGCCAAAGGCTCCCCACACCCATAGAGTGACACAGCACTGGTGCCCAAGAGCTGTGCATTCTGACACACAGCATGAAAAATGTTCCCCCAGGGGTCCCAGAAACACTGCTTACAGACTTCAGACAGCCTCGAGACTCTGCAAGAGAACATGGTATAAAAGACAGTGAACCTGTGACACTGTGACCACCTTAGAAGCTGCTAACAGTAGTAGGAGGTCAACTGATGAGACGGAATCCAGATCACCACGTCGTCCCTCACGTCCACTCCCTATACTTGTCTGACATCTTTTTTTTTTTTTTTTTTTTTTTTTTTTTGGTTTTGGTTTGTTTGTTTGTTTGGGTTGGGGTTTTGTTTGTTTGTTTTTGTTTTGTTTTGTTTTGGTATTTTTTGAGACAGGGTTTCTCTGTATAGTCCTGTCTGTCCTAGAACTCACTTTGTAGACCAGGCTGGCCTCGAACTCAGAAATTCGCCTGCCTCTGCCTCCCAAGTGCTGGGATTAAAGGCGTGTGCCACCACTGCCCAGCTTTGTCTGCCATCTTATCAAAGGCTCTAAATAGCTAGCCCCAAGTCCTCCCAGGCTGTGTTGATCTTTAAAAACAAGTCTCGCCTTTATTTTTACTTGATGTATGCAGATGTTTGCTTGCATGTATGCCTGTGTGCTATATGCATCAAGTGCCAGCAAGAGGCCAGAGATAGCAGCACCAGATCCCTGAGACTTGAGTTAGAAAACATTTTGTGGGCTGCCATGTGGGAGTTGGGAATCAAACCCAGGTCCTCTGAAACAGCAACCGGTGCTCTTAGCTACAGAGCCATCCCTCCAACCCCAAGAAAATGCTCTTTAAACAACATAAGAAAACACCATTAATATTCCCAACAACCCACGTCTTTACCTATCCCTTCCCTGCCTCTCCCTCACTCCCCTACTTCATACTCCTTCACTCACTACCCTTGCCCCAAGGCTTCCCTCCAACCTACACTCACCTCCCAGCCTTTCTCCTCCTTCCTCCCGGGTTCCCTGCACCAACGCTGAGTACATAGCAGAAACAGCACAGGTCTTGGGCCCTCTAAACTCCTGCAACTTGGTCTCTCATGACTTCCTACCTGCCCCAAGCTCCTGAAAGACCCAGGTCTTGTGTGTTTAGCCTGGAATACATGTGAAAAATTAGGGAACTAGTAAAGAGCTGGTGGGAGTATGTTCAGGGAGTAGGGATAGTAGACTACAGGATAGTAGACTACAGGTGAGGTTGCAGCAAGAGGGGGAGAATGTTGGAGACAGGAAGGCTCAAGCAGGTAATGGTGTGATAGGGATCCAGGAACAGGGGTGTAGGGAAGGCTTAGCCAAAATGAAGGGTTCATGAAGAAGCTACCTGGAAATCTGTCATCATCAACTCAAGTTAGAAACGTAATAAAAGGCGATAGTGGATCACATGATGTGAAAGACTAGGGGTGCAGAATATGGGGCTATCCGGGCAGTGGTGGTGCATGCCTTTAATCCAAGCACTTGGGAGGCAGAGGCAAAGGGATTTCTGAGTTCGAGGACAGCCTGGTCTACAGAGTGAGTTCCAGGACAGCCATGGCTTAACAGAGAAACCCTGTCTCGAAAAAACAAAAACAAACAGAATACAGGGAGCTAAGGTTTAAAGTGAAGGTGGTGGGTTAGTGAGGGAAGTAAAGGGTAGGGGTCAGGTTAACCAATCCTAAGGATACAGGAAGAAACCTTGTGAAGTCCCACAGGTTCATCAGATGAAGTATTTTTAAAGGCGTTTGAAGAGAGGTGTCCCATATGAACAACGCTACTCCCAGAAGACATGGCTACTCAGCAAAACCTCAGGACTATGCACAGGTTGTATCCATTTGAGTTACTGGTCAGGGAGGCCCAGAGAGTTGTAGGTGTGGCTTGGGTTTGCCCAGCTTAACCATTGGCTTACTGGTAAGACTGTTACTGAAGACATCACACACTTCAAGAAAAGAACAATCAATCTTGAACTGGCCAGGAAAACTCACCTTGCTAGCCTGCTTTTATAGCGATGGAAAGTTAGGCAGGCTTCCTGGGGGAGGAAAGACACAGGTGACTACCCAGCACTGGATTCTTCACACTCCTGCCAGACAAGATGTCCTACTGGTGCAATGTGGTATGGCATTGTGAGTACTTGGCCATAAATAGAACAATAATATCAGCTCTATCCCTTTCAGGCTCAGGAAAGGGGAGCAGAAAGTGAAGGACGGAGGCCAAGAAGGAGTGCTGAGACAGGCTAGCCTCTGCACATGGCATGGCTGGCACATGAACTCACAGCAGAGGTGACTGCCCACACAAGACCTCCATGGGATCCAAAGAGCTAAAACTCCCATAATGGAGGTGGCTGGATAGATGGCTCAGCAGTTACAATCACTGGCTGCTATTTCAGAGGACCTGGGTTCAATGCCCAGCACCTACATGGCAGCTCACGACCATCTGTAACTTCCTTCTAAGGGGTCAGATACTCTTTGTGGGCAGGCACCAGGCATGCACCAGGATACTTGTGTGCAAAATGTCCATGCAAATAAAGTTAAAGTAAATGAATAGGGACTAGAGAGATAGTGCAGCAGTTAAGAATACTGGCTGCTCTTCCAGAGGTCCTGAGTTCAAATCCCAGTAACCACCTGGTGGCTCATGACCATATCAGGGGATCTGATGCCCTCTACTGGCATGTGGGTGTACATGCAGCAGAGCACTCATACATTAAATACATAAAGTTTTAAAATAAATAAAATAACTTTTAAATTTCTACCATGGAGCAGGAGAACTCCCAACCTCCACCCCTAGCTACAGCACTCATGACAGTTAAGGGCTGCTGAGGGCTGCTGAGGGCTGCTGAGGGAGAGGTGGCCACTTTTCTTGGGGAACAGACATTGGTAGGTTGCCCAATATAGGCAGCCCTAACTGGACTGGGCAGGTTATGAAAAATATTTTAATCTAGGGGCTGGCAAGATGGCTCAGTGGTTTAGAGGACCTGAGTTCAGTTCCTAGCACATACGTTGAAAGGCTCTCAACCACCTGCAACTCTAGCTCCAGGGAACCTGACACCTTCTTCTGGCTGTCACAGGTATACATGCAAGTGTGTGTGTGTGTGTGTGTGTGTGTGTGTGTGTGTGTGTGTGTGTGTGTTGGGATGTAAATTAGCACACTAGTTACTACAGAGAACATGTGGAGATGCCTCAGTGAATTCAACAGAGGAACATTTTTTCCTTTTGGTTTGGTTTGGTTTGGTTTGATCTGGTTTGGTTTTGGCCTTTCAAAACCGGCTTTCTCCGTGTAGCAGAGCCCTAGCTATCCTAGACTTGATTTGTAGACCAGGCTGGCCTTGAACTCACAGAGATCCAACTTTGATCTCAGTGTTGAGATTAAAGGTATGGACCACTGTGACCAGCTTTAATCGTAGAAACTTTTTAAAGACACTTGCTGAAACAGATCTCTGTATGAGTTCAAAGCCAGCCTGATCTACATAGCAAGTTCCAGGCCAGCGAGAGCTATATGGTGGGACCCTGCCTCAAGAAGCAAAGAACAACGACAAAGCTTCTGATTTGCTCGTTCAGTGACATAAGAAGGTCTGTGAACTACACTCTTGGGAAATTCAGACTGTCAGGGGCCCATATTCTGAAATCTGGCCAACAGCACACCTCTAGACAATAGGGATGAAACTTTGAATCAGAATGTATAGTATTCAGAAAGGTGGCAATGTAATCATAGCCAGCATCTACAGGGGACATAAACACAGGTTCTGAGCAGCACACCAGATACTAGGAAGGATTTCACAAGGACTGGACTAGGATTCAGAACTGGACTCCTTCTTTTGAAGAAGTTCCCAGGGGTATAGATGCCTACATATGCAACTGGATCTGAGAAGCACCTCCCACTGTCCAAACTAGCTTCTGTAATCAAGCCTCCTAAAGGAAAGCCTGCAGGCAAGAATAGTGTTTATAACACGGCAGGTGAAGAACCACCCAAGGTGTGACCAGCATTGATGGTCCAACATCACAAAGGAAAGTCCAGAGCTATGATGGGCATCTGGGATCCTGGCCAGTGTTCTGCTCTGAGAGGAGTACTGAATAGACTGTGGTACCACATCAAGCCAGCACAGGAGGAGGATGTGGAAACTCTACTATTGCCCAACCCCTCTAGCACACAGCACACCACTCCCACTAAAAGAAAACTTTTTTTTTTAATTCAGGGCATGGGGGTGTGGCATGTTTCTGCGAATGATGTGCTTGCTGTAGAAGCAAGAGAGCCTGTGTTTGGATTCCTATAACTCTACAAGAGCAGGAGTTTTAGCTCCTGCCTCTTAAGTCTATCCCTGGGGGGGGGGTGTTGCCTGAGAGGCTTGGGCTGCTCAGTCTGCTGAAATAGAGAGCTTCTGGGTTAAGAAGAGCTCTCTCTCTCTCGCTCTCTCTCTCTCTCTCTCTCGCTCTCTCTCTCTCTCCCCCCTTTCCTCCCTCTCCTTTATCCTCTCTCTCCCCTCTCCTCTCCTCCCTGTTTCCCCTCTTTCTCAACCTCTCCTCCCTCTCTTTCTCACACACAACTGAATGAAATAAAGAAGTCTACACAACGAGATATGAAAGCATAACTAAACAAGGAGATACTGGGAGTAAAAATTCAACAAGTCAAAAAAAAAAAAAAAGCTCATGAAAGCCTCTCCCACAGAATGGGTCAGGGAAAGCTGAACAGCAAGCCTTGAGGACTAGGTAAGGGAATTGGAATAATAAGTCAATAGCAAAACAAATTAATAAGAGGGTACAAATGGAACATTCAAGGTCTATGGGACAATATGAAAAACCAAATCTTTAAGCCATGGGCATAAGTGGAGAATAATGCTATGCTTAAGAAATAGAGAACATTTTTAACAAAATCATAGCAGATAATTTTCCAAATATATATTTTAAATGCCCATCCAGATACAGGAAGAATATGAAACACAAAAGAAATAAGACCAGAAAATAACACTCCCAGCCCATAGTATAGTTAAATTTTAAAAGTACATAGAAAGCTGCAAGAGAAGCCATCAAGTCACATATAAAGACAGACGCTGAGTGAAACGCAACATCTGTTCCAAAAAAAACCCAGAGGGTCTTTTACTAGCAGGAACAGGGACAAAGGACACCTGCCCAACCAGCAGCTGGGGTTTATTCCAGCCAGCCCAAGCCCTGTGCCATCTTGGGCGAGAACTCAGTGGAGGGTCCCAAGGTCCTCAGAGTACTCTTCACACTGCAGGCACCCTAGCACACCCAGGATCTTGAGATCACTGGTGAGTGGAATGCAACATCTGTTCCATAAAACCCAGAGGGTCTTGTGCTAGCAGGAACAGGGACAAAGGACAAAGGCAGGCCCTAGAACACCCAGAATCTTGGGATCACTGAGACCAGTCTACACAGGAGAGCACGTGGGTGACAGAAGCAACAGAGCTTCTTGGACAGGATCCCTTCAGGCCTTCATCCTCAGCCAGGAGGCAGAGCTGAGAGCCAGACCCCTGGGCACCTTACCAGACAGAAGAGAGTCGGCCTCCAGGAAGGTCTCTGACCCCAGGACTCAGAAGATGGATCTGAGCTCCAGACTTCTGTGCACCTTCCCTGCCAAAGGAGAATTTGCCTGCAGAGAGTGCTCTGACCACTGGAACTCAGGAGAGAATTGGACTCCAAGGAGTGCTGACAGAGGCTAAAGAATCACAGGAGGAACAAGCTCCGGCCAGACACAGCTAGAACAACTAACACCAGAGATTACCAAATGGCAAAAGGCAAACATAAGAATATTACTAACAGAAACCAAAACCACTTGGCATCATCAGAACCCAGTATGCCCACCACAGCGAGTTAGGGATACCCCAACACACCCTAAAAGCAAGATTCTGATTTAAAATCATATTTCATTTTGTTGATAGAGGATTTCAAGGAGGGGATTAATAACTCACTTAAAGAAATAGAGGAGAACACTAAAAAACAGGTAGAAGTCCTTAACGAATTAAAGGAAAACACTGCTAAACAGGTAGACGTCCTTAAAGAGGAAACACAAAAATCCCTTAAAGAATTACAGAAAAACACAACCAAACAGGTAATGGAATTGAAACAAACAAACAAACAAAAATCCAAGATTTAAAAATGGAAGTAGAAGCAAGGAAGAAAACCCAAAGGGAGACAACTCTGGGGATTGAAACCCTAGGAAAGAAATCAGGAAACATAGATGCGAGCATAAGCAACAGAATACAAGAGGTGGAAGAGAGAATCTCAGGTACAGAAGATTCTATAGAGAACATAGACTCAACAATCATAGAAAATGCAAAATGTAGAAAGATCCAAATTCAAAACATCGAGGAAATCCAGAATGCAATGAGAAGACCAAACCTAAGGATAATAGGTATAGATGAGAATGAAGATTTCAACTTAAAGGGCCAGTAAATATCTTCAACAAAATCATAGAAGAAAACTTTTCTAACCTAAAGAAAGAGATGACCATGAACATAGAAGAAGCCTACAGAACTCCAAATAGACTGGACCAGAAAAGAAATTCCTCCTAACACATAATAATCAGAACAGCAAATGCACTAAATAAAGATAGAATATTAAAAGCAGTAAGGGGAAAAGGTCAAGTAACATGTAAAGGCAGACCTATCAGAATTACATCAGACTTCTCACCAGAGACTATGAAAGCCAGAAGATCCTGGACAGATGTTATACAGACACTAAGAGAACACAAATGCCAGCCCAGGCTACTATACCCAGCAAAACTCTCAATTACCATAGATGGAGAAACCAAAGTATTCCACGACAAAACCAAATTCACACAATATCTTTCCATGAATCCAGCCCTTCAAAGGATAATAAAGGGAAAACTCCAACATAAGGAGGGAAATGACACTCTAGAAAAAACAAGAAAGTGATCCTTCAACAAACCTAAAAGAAGACAGCCGCAAAAACAGAATGCCAACTCTAACAACTAAAATAACAGGAAGCAACAATTACTTTTCTTTAATATCTCTTAATATTAATGGACTCAATTCCCCAATATAAAGACATAGACTAACAGACTGGCTACATAAACAGAACCCAACTTTTTGCTGCTTACAGGAAACCCACCTCAGGGACAAAGACAGATACTACCTCAGAGTAAAAGGCTGGAAAACAATTTTCCAAGCAAATGGTATGAAGAAACAAGCTGGAGTAGCCATTCTAATATCGAATATAATCGACTTCCAACCCAAAGTTATCAAAAAAGAAAAGGAGGGGCACTTCAAACTCATCAAAGGTAAAATCTTCCAAGATGAACTCTCAATTCTGAATCTTTATGCTCCAAATGCAAAGGCGCCCACATTCATTAAAGAAACTATAGTAAAGCTCAAAGCACACATTGCACCTCACACAATAATAGCAGGAGATTTCAACACCCCACGCTCATCAATGGACAGATCCTGGAAACAGAAATTAACAGAGACACGTTGAAACTAACAGAAGTTATGAAACAAATGGATTTAACAGATATCTACAGAACATTTTATCCTAAAACAAAAGGATATACCTTCTTCTCAGCACCTCGTGGCACTTTCTCCAAAATTGACCATATAATCAGTCACAAAACAGGCCTCAACAGATACAAAAGTATTGTAATTATCCCATGCATCCTATAAGATCACCACGAACTAAGGTTGATCTTCAATAACAACATAAATAATAGAAAGCAAACATTCACGTGGAAGCTGAAGAACATTCTACTCAATGATACCTTGGTCAAGGAAGAAATAAAGAAGGAAATTAAAGACTTTTTAGAGTTTAATGAAAATGAAGCCACAACATACCCAAACTTGGGACACAATGAAAGCATTCCTAAAAGGAAAACTCATACCTCTGAGTGCCTTCAAAAAGAAACTAGAAAGAGTGTATACTAGCAGCTTGACAGCACACCTAAAAGCTCTAGAACAAAAGGAAGCAAATTCACCAAAGAGGAGTAGATGGCAGGAAATAATCAAATTCAGGGCTGAAATCAACCAAGTGGAAACAAGAAGAACTATTCAAAGAATCAACCAAACTAGGAGCTGGTTCTTTGAGAAAATCAACAAGATAGATAAACCCTTAGCCAGACTCACTAGAGGGCACAGGGACAGCATCCTAATTAACAAAATCAGAAATGGAAAGGGAGACATAACAACAGAATCTGAGGAAATCCTAAACATCAACAGATCCTACTATAAAAGACTATACTCAAAAAAACTGGAAAACCTGGGTGAAATGGACAAATTACTAGACAGATACCAGCTACCAAGGTTAAATCAGAAACATTAATGACCTAAACAGTACCATATCCCCTAAAGAAATAGAAGCAGTCATTAATAGTCTCCCAAAGGAAAAAAAAAAAAGTCCAGGACCAGATGGGTTTAGTGCAGAGTTCTATTAGACCTTCAAAGAAGACCTAATTCCAACTCTCCTCATATTATCCACAAAATAGAAACAGAAGGTACTCTAACAAATTCATTCTATGAAGCCACAATTACTCTGATACCTAAACCACATAAAGACCCAGCAAAGAAAGAGAACTTCAGACCAATTTCCCTTATGAATATCGATGCAAAAATTATCAATAAAATTCTCGCAAACTGAAAACAAGAACACATCAAAATTATCATCCATCATGATCAAGTGGGCTTCATCCCAGGGATACAGGGATGGTTGAATATACAGAAATCCATCAATGTAATCCATTATATAAACAAACTCAAAGACAAAAATGTCATGATCATCTCCTTAGATGCTGAGAAAGCATTTGACAAAATCCAACACCCATTCATGATAAAAGTCTTGGAAAGATCAGGAATTCAAGGCCCATATCTAAACATAATAAAAGCAATATACAGCAAACCAGTAGCCAACATCAAACTAAATGGAGAGAAACTTGAAGCAATCCCACTAAAATCAGGGAATAGACAAGGCTGCCCACTTTCTCCCTACCTAATCAATATTGTACTTGAAGTCCTAGCTAGAGCAAGTAGACAACAAAAGGAGGTCAAGGGGATACAAATTGGAAAGGAAGAAGTCAAAATATCACTATTTGCAGATGATATGATAGTATATATAAGTGATCCTAAAAGTTCTACCAGAGAACTCCTAAGCCTGATAAACAGCTTCGGTGAAGTAGCTGGATATAAAATTAACTCAAACAAATCAATGGCCTTTCTCTACACAAAGAATAAACAGGCCGAGAAACAACACCCTTCTCAATAGTCACAAATAATATAAAATATCTTGGCATGACTCTAACTAAGGAAGTGAAAGATCTGTATAATAAAAACTTCAAGTCTCTGAAGAAAGAAATTATAGAAGATCTCAGAAGATGGAAAGATCTCCCATGCTCATGGATTGGCAGGATCAACATTGTAAAAATGGCTATCTTGCCAAAAGCAATCTACAGATTCAATGCAATCCCCATCAAAATTCCAAATCAATTCTTCAACGAATTAGAAAGTGCAATCTGCAAATTCATCTGGAATAACAAAAAACCTAGGATAGCAAAAACTCTTCTCAAAGATAAAAGAACCTCTGGTGGAATCACCATGCTGGACCTAAAGCTTTACTACAGAGCAATTGTGATAAAAACTGCGTGGTACTGGTATAGTGACAGACAAATAGACCAATGGAATAGAATTGAAGACCCAGAAATGAACCCACACACCTACGGTCACTTGATCTTCGACAAGGGAGCTAAAAACATCCAGTGGAAGAAAGACAGCATTTTCAACAAATGGTGCTGGCACAACTGGTTGTTAACATGTAGAAGAATGCGAATCGATCCATTCCTATCTCCTTGTACTATGGTCAAGTCTAAGTGGATCAAGGAACTTCACATAAAACCAGAGACACTGAAACTTATAGAGGAGAAAGTGGGGAAAAGCCTTGAAGATATGGGCACAGGGGAAAAATTCTTGAATAGAACAGCAATGGCTTGTGCTGTAAGATCGAGAATTGACAAGTGGGACCTCATGAAACTGCAAAGCTTCTGCAAGGCAAAAGACACCATCAATAAGACCAAAAAACCACCAACAGATTGGGAAAGGATCTTTACCTATCCTAAATCAGATAAGGGACTAATATCCAATATATATAAAGAACTCAAGAAGGTGGACTCCAGAAAGTCAAATAACCCCATTAAAAAATGGGGCTCAGAACTGAACAAAGAATTCTCACCTGAGGAATACCGAATGGCAGAGAAGCACCTGAAAAAATGTTCAACATCCTTAATCATCAGGGAAATGCAAATCAAAACAACCCTGAGATTCCACCTCACACCAGTCAGAATGGCTAAGATCAAAAATTCAGGTGACAGCAGATGCTGGCGAGGATGTGGAGAAAGAGGAACACTCCTTCATTGTTGGTGGGATTGCAAGCTGGTACAACCACTCTGGAAATCAGTTTGGCGGTTCCTCAGAAAATTGGACATAGTACTACCGGAGGATCCTGCAATACCTCTCCTGGGCATATATCCAGAAGATGTCCCAACCGGTAAGAAGGACACATGCTCCACTATGTTCATAGCAGCCCTATTTATAATAGCCAGAAGCTGGAAAGAACCCAAATGTCCCTCAACAGAGGAATGGATACAGAAATTATGGTACATTTACACAATGGAGTACTACTCATCTATTAAAAAGAATGAATTTATGAAATTCCTAGCCAAATGGATGGACCTGGAGGGCATCATCTTGAGTGAGGTAACACAATCACAAAGGAACTCACACAATATGTATTCACTGATAAGTGGATATTAGCCCAAAACTTAGGATACCCAAGATATAAGATACAATTTGCTAAACGCATGAAACTCAAGAAGAATGAAGACCAAAGTGTGGACACTGTGCCCCTTCTCAGAATTGGGAACAAAACATCCATGGAAGGAGTTACAGAGACAATGTTTGGAGCTGTGATGAAAGGATGGACCATCTAGAGACTGCCGTATCCAGGGATCCATCCCATAATCAGCTTCTAAACGCTGACACCAATGCATACACTAGCAAGATTTTGCTGAAAGGACCCAAATATAGCTGTCTCTTGTGAGACGATGCCAGGGCCTAGCAAACATAGGAGTGGATGCTCACAGTCAGCTATTGGATGTATCACAGGGCTCCCAATGGAGAAGCTAGAGAAAGTACCCAAGGAGCTAAAGGGATCTGCAACCCTCTAGTTGGAACAACATGATGAACTAACCAGTACCCCAGAGCTCTTGTCTCTAGCTGCATATGTATCGAAAGATGGCCTAGTCGGCCATCACTGGAAAGAGAGGCCCATTGGACTTGCAAACTTTATATACCCCAATATAGGGGAATGCCAGGGCCAAAAGAATGGGAATGGGTGGGTAGGGAAGTGGGGGGTGCTATGGGGGACTTTTGGGATAGCATTGGAAATGTAATTGAGGAAAATATGTAATAAAAAATATTAAAAATTAAAAAAAAGAACTTCAAGTCTCTGAAGAAAGAAATCAAAGAAGATCTCAGAAGATGGAAAGATCTCCCATGCGCATGGATTGGCAGGATCAATATAGTAAAAATGGCAATCTTGCCAAAAGCAATCTACAGACAATGCAATCCCCATCAAAATTCCAACTCAATTCTTCACCAAATTAGAAAGGGAAATTTGCAAATTCATCTGGAATAACAGAAATACCTAGGATAGCAAAAGCTATTCTCAATGATAAAAGAACCTCTGGTGGAATCACCTTGCCTGACCTCAAGCTGTACTACAGAGCAATTGTGATAAAAAAACACACACACACACACACAAAACCTGCATGGTACTGGTACAGCGACAGACAGGTAGATCAATGGAATAGAACTGAAGACCCAGAAATGAACCCACACACCTATGGTCACTTGATCTTTGACAAGGGAGCTAAAACCATCCAGTGAAAAAAAGGCAGCATTTTCAACAAATAGTGCTGGCACAACTGGCGGTTATCATGTAGAAGAATGTAAATTGATCCATTCTTATCTCCTTGTACAAAGATCAAGTCTAAGTGGATCAAGGAACTCCACATAAAACCAGAGACACTGAAACTTATAGAGGAGAAAGTGGGGAAAAACTTCGAAGATATGGACACAGGTGAACAATTCCTGAACAGAACACCAATGGCTTGTGCTGTAAGATTGAGAATCAACAAATGGGACTTCATAAAATTGCAAAGCTTCTGTAAGGCAAAAGACACTGTCAATAAGACAAAAAGCCACAATAGATTGGAAAAGGATATTTACCAATCCTAAATCAGATAGGGGACTAATATCTAATATATATAAAGAACTCAAGAAGATGGACTCCAGAAAATCAAATAACCCTATTAAATAATGGGGTACAGAGCTAATCAAAGAATTCTCAAGTGAGGAATACCGAATGGCTGAGAAGCACCTGAAAAAATGTTCAACATCCTTAATCATCAGAGAAATACAAATCAAAACATCCCTGAGATTCCACCTCATACCAGTCAGAATGGCTAAGATCAAATATTCAGGTGACAGCAGATGCTGGGGAGGAGGTGGAGAGGGAGGGACACTACTCCATTGTTGGTGGGATTGCAAGCTGGTACAACCACTCTGGAAATCGGTCTGTCTGTTCCTCAGAAAATTGGACATAGTACTACCGGAGGATCCCGCAATTCCTCTCCTGGGCATATACCCAGAAGATGTTCCAACTTGCAATTTCACTATGTTCATAGCAGCCTTATTTATGATAACCAGAAGCTGGAAAGAACCCAGATGTCCCTCAACAGAGGAATGGATACAGAAAATGTGGTACATTTACACAATGGAGTACTACTCAGCTATTAAAAACAATGAATTCATGAAATTCTTACACAAATGGATGCATCTGGAGGATATCATCCTGAGTGAGGTAACCCAATCACAAAGGAACTATCATGATATGCACTCACTGATAAGCGGATATTAGCCCAGAAACTTAGAATATCCAAGATTCAATTTGTAAAACACATGAATCTCAAGAAGAAAGACCAAAGTATGGATACTTTGCTCCTTCTTACAATGGGGAACAAAATACCCATGGAAGGAGTTACAGAGACAAACTTCTGAGCTGAGATGGAAGGAAGGACCATCCGGAGCCTACTCTACCCGGGGATCCATCCCATATACAACCACCAAACCCAGACACTATTGCATATGCCAAAAAGATTTTGCTGACAGGACCCTGACATAGCTTTCTCTTGTGAGGCTATGCCAGTGCCTGGCAAATACAGAAGTAGATGCTCACAGTCATCTATTGGATAGAACACAGGGCCTCCAATGAAGGAGATAGAGAAAGTATCCAAGGAGCTAAAGGGGTCTGCAACCCTATAGGAGGAACAACAATATGAACTAACCAGTAGCACCCCCCCCCACCCCGAGCTCGTGTCTCTAGCTGCATATGTAGCAGTGGATGGACTAGTCATCCATCTCAATGGGGTGAGAGGCCCTTAGTCTTGTGAAGATCATATGCCCCAGTACAGGGGAATGCCAGGGCCAGGAAGCAGGAGTGGGTGAGTTGGGGAGCAGGGCAGGGGAGGGTATAGGTGGCTTTGGGGATAGCATTTGAAATGTAAATGAAGAAAATATCTAATAATAAAAAAGAAAAAAAGAATATATATATATATATAGAGAGAGAGAGGCACATCAGGTTTCTCAGCATACACTTTAAAAGTCAAGGGAGCAGAGAGTGCTGCATTTCAAGTTCTGAAAGATAACAGCTGTCAGCCCAGACTGCTGTACTCAACAAAACTCTGTCATAATTTGAGCAGAAAGAAAGCACTCCCATGATGTAAACAGTCTGATAAAATTCCTGACAACTCAACAACAAGCTCTGAGAACACAGGAGTCTTTGAAGCTGATAAAAGAGAGAGACATGTTCAATTGAGAGAGGGGCGGGGAGGGAGAGAGAGGGAGGAACTCAGTCAGGTAGTCATGGTACACACCTTTAATCCCAGCACTCTGGAGGCAGAGGCAGGTGGATATCTGTGAGTTCCAAGAGAGCCTGGTCTATAGTGTGAGTTCCAGGACAGCTGGGGCTACACAGAGAAACCCTGCCTCAAAAAGATGGAGGAAGAGGAAGAAGAGGGAGAGGAGGAGGGGGAGAGGGAGGAAGAGGAGGCAGAAGAGGAGGAAGAAGGAGGAGGAGGAGGAGAAGGAGGAGGAGGAGAAGAAGAAGAAGAAGAAGAAGAAGAAGAAGAAGAAGAAGAAGAAGAAGAAGAAGAAGAAGAAGAAGAAGAAGAAGAAGAAGAAGAAAAAAAAAAGAAGAAGAAGAAGAGGAGGAGGAGGAGGAGGAGGAGGAGGAGGAGAGAGAGAGAGAGAGAGAGAGAGAGAGAGAGAGAGAGAGAGAGAGAGAGAGAGAGAGAGAGAGAGAGAGAAGAAGAAGAAGAAGAAGAAGAAAGAAAGCCCCCAGTAAAATATTCCAGGCCCAGATGAATGAACTCTACATTCTACTGTATCTTTGAAGAACTATGGTTACATTAGTCCACAAAACAGAAGAAGAAGGAATGTTACCAAACCATTTTTTTATGAAGCCAGTGCTGCTCTGATGCCAAAGTGGAGAAAGATATAACAAAGACGGTGAACCCAGGGGCAAACATTCTCAATAAAACACTAAGTTCAGTTCTACAGGGAAACTGAAGATACTGAGATGGGAGATCACACACCAGACAATGGAAAGCCTTTCGTGCTCCTAGATTGGAAGAGCAATATTGTGAAAATGGCTACATTAAAAAGGTTCAGTTTTATCCCCCTAAACCTTCCAACAATATTTGTTACAGAAGTAACTAGAAAAGGCAATCCAGTGTGTGTGTGTGTGTGTGTGTGTGTGTGTGTGTGTGTAAATGCCAAAGACCATGAACAGCCAAAGCGAACCTCAGCAGAGAGAACATTGCTAAGAGTATCGGAGGTTAAACTTCAGAGTCACTACGACAAGAACAGTCAGGTGCTGGCACAGTAACAAATTCATCTGCCAGTGAAACAGAATAGAGAACCCAGATACAAACCCTGGAAGCTAGAGCCACCTGCTTTTTGACATACATTTTATAAATACATACTGAAGAAAAGACAACTGCTTCAACAAATAGTGTAGCTCTCACCTTGTACAAAATAAATAAACAAACAAACAAACTCCAAGTGGGTCAAGGACTTTAATGTAAAGCCTGAAACTCTAAACCTGTTGGAAGAACGAGTGAAGGAAACATCTGGAGATGCAGGCACAGGAAAGTCCTGCTTTCTCAGCAGGACTTCTTCAGGCCTCAGGCTTTCTCAGCAGGACTTCTTCAGGAAACCGGCCAGCAAATGGCGAATGTGACCTCCTAACTGGGTGAAGAGATGCCTTACAGAAGGAGAGAGAAAAACTGCCCTAGCTATACATCTGACAAAGGATGAATTCCTGGAATATATGAAGAACTCGAAAACCTAAACAAGAAACCAAATCAATCCTTGGGCTAAATGAACAGGCAGTTCTCTGAAGGTAAAATACAAATGTCAAAAAAAAAAAAAAAAAACCATAGAGGAAAATGTCCAAGTTCGCTAGGCACCAGAAAAATGCACCCTTGGTGGGGTTCTTTCTGCCTTACCCCAGTCAGGGTGAGAATCATTAAGAAACAAATAGCAAATACTAGTGGAGATTAAGACAAAAGGGAGCCCTTGGTATATGCTCCTGGTCCTACTCAGGTCCCACCTGACTGTGTGGGCGGTCGGTGGTGATAGGGTCCGTGTGTCTCTATGGTTGATTGTGGGTTATAATTAGATTATCTGTTATAAACAGTATTAATGGTTTTTAAAATATCCGTAGAGTTACTAAATCCAGTCCTTCCTGGGAGAAGGCTGCTCTCCATCCTTTTTATGTCTTACCTTACTAACTCTGAACCTTGCACCCAACTCTAATAAGCTCTGCTGTGCCAGAGACAGGCTCCACAGCTGTCCAGGTCACGCCCCTCGAACCATCACTACAGTTCTGAGCCACGGACTTGAAGCAAAGAGCTAGCTTGGTTGCATTCCACGCTGCAGCCACAAGAGGGCGCTCTGGGACAGCTCTGCAGGCATAGCGGTTGCTGTAGCGCCCAGCCAGGTAAATCCTTGATGTCACGAACCCAATTTTTAAAAAAGGTTAAGAGATATGCAAAAGTGCAGAAAAAACACGGCGGCTTGGAGAGAAAAGCAATTATGAAAACTGACAGAGGAATGACACAGACTTTACAATTAGCAGGTTAGAATTATGAGACAAAATCATCACAGCAGTCATATGCTCTATATTCTAGAAGTCAGAGAAGAGACTACAGCTGAATACATGGAAGACAGTTTTCAAAAATAAATCAAGGGCTTGGGATGTAGGTCAGCTTTGTGCAGAAGGCTGCGAGTTGGGTTTCAAGCATGAGAAACAGAGAAGTGGGGGAAAGAGGGGAGGGAAAAAAGGGGAGGGAGAAGGGTCAAAGGATGAAAAAGGAAGAGGGGAAAGGAGGAGGGGTGGAGGAGGACAACGGAGGAAGGGGAAGGAGGAGAGGGAAAGAAGGAAGAAAGAGAGGGGAGGAGCAAAGGATCCTGTATGATCCACTGATGATCCACTCCTGTAGTCCTGGCTACTCAGGAGGCCAAAGCAGGAATATCCGGAATTTATAGCCAGTCTATGCCGTACAGGATAACAAGATTCCATCTTTGAATGAATGGATGCGTTGATTGACTAAATTGAACTTTTGAGACTAAATCCACAGTGTCAAAAAGAAAAACTACATGATAATCATGAAAATACAACGAATGAGATGAACAGAGTAGAAACTGAAGGAACAAAATGATGAGCTTGGAAACAGAAGAACTTGAGGCACGCAGACTGAAGCACGGGAAATGCTGGGAACAAACAGAGTATTAGCACACCGTGAACAAGGTAACCTGTGGAGAAATGAAAATGCTTCCAAACGTTAAAAAAAAAAAAAAGTGAAAGAGACCTCTAAACTGTCAGAGAGACCATGAAAATATTTAATGGATTTATTGGAGGGGGCAAAAGCCAAAATCCTCTACATAGCACCAACTTGTAAATCTTTGTGAGTTCCTTCGATGCTCTCAATCCAGACAGGCTGCTTCTAGGTTTTGCTATGTATCCCTTGGCTGACCTTGAACTTGCAGTCTTCCTTCCTTTTTCTCCAGAGAGCCTGGATCACAGGCATGTCCCAACAGACTCCACCAGTATTTTTTAATCATGTAAAATTAGTCCTGATGCAGAGGCATTCCTTCCAGAAACGTAAGGGTCGTTCCAGAATGGGAATTCTGGAATATAAATGTAAATTGTTACACCCACAAATTAAGAAAACTCATCTAGCTTTATGATTGCAATTTTTCTTCGTGTGCAACAGTTTTCCAGCAAAAACAACAAGCGAAGAAGAGAGACAACTGCGGAGAGATGCAAACGGTCAGACAGACAGAATGCGGCTTGCAGGCAGGATAGAACATCAGAGTCCGGAGTTACCTCTCCCACTTTCAAAACTAAAAGTAGAGCAAAGTATGTGACGTGGCAGTGCAGAGCAGTAGTCACTGAGAGGAAGAAAACAGATGGCCTGGGCAACCCCGGTGCCACCTCACTGCCTGGAGAACTTCCAGCCAAACAGACTTCCCGGTTAAAGAGACAAAGGTCAGTGCTCCTGCTGCAAAGCATGGGAAGGAAGCCAAATATCCAAGGAGGGACGTCTTCTGGGACCCCAGAGAGGTCCCACAGCTAAGCACTGTGATGTGCACAAAGAAGCCACAAAGCTGGGGGTAACGGGGACAGAGATGGGCAAAGCTGTCTCAGGTTACACGGGAAACAGGATTCTCACAAGCTACACTGGTCAGACCCTCTAGTATAATCATTGTCAACCCATGGGGTCATGACCCCCTTGTCAAACCTCCATCTCCGAAAATATTTACTTATGATTCATACCTGTAGCAAAATTACAGTTGTAAAGTACCAACCGAAATAATTCTATGGTTGGGGGCACACACAAAACGAGGAAGCACTTTAAAGGGCCTCGGCATTAGGAAGGTTGGGAACCACTGTGATGGTGTGTGTGAAGTGTTGGCACAGTTCTCCAAGTGTGTGGCCTCCTCACGGCTAAGTTAGCTCCTGAGGTTAAGCTGCCTTAGATCTGCCTTATTCAAGCCTCAAAAATCCCAGACTGCAACCATCCTGGTGGGAGAGGAACTGTAGAAGAACGTGATTTTCACAGGATGTTCAAAAAATCGAGATGTAACAAAAGATATAGACAGTTCATAAAACTATCTTTTATGTGAGGAAGAGAAGAGGTCTCTTCAGCTCTTCAGCTTTGATGGGTCTTTTCTTACCTCGTGGCTCTTAAGCCCCACGAACTTAGGAAAGCCTTCCCAGCTTGTCCTACAGAAAAAGGAGGAGGAGGAGGAGGAAGAGGAGAATTTTTTAATTATTTATTTGCACATTTGTGTACTTGTTTGTGTGGGTTTATGACTGCACAAGTTTGAGGAGCCATAAGAAGGCATCCCTTCCCCTAGAACTGGAGTTATAGACTGGTAACTGCCAGTGACTGGACCCTCACTCTCCCTAAGAACAGTAAGCAGTCAACTGCTGAGCCATCTCTCCAACCCCAGAGATTTTCCTACTTCTACCTGTTTAACAAGGACCGTTTTGTGTGGTATACTTAATCACTGCATCATCTCTCCAGTCCCAAGAAAGACAGTTAAACGGTGGGCTGGGAAGATGGCTGGGTCAGTGATGCTTGCCATGCAAGCAAGAAGACATAAGTTTGACCCAGCTCCTGCGTAAGAATGCCAGTTGTGCCGCTGACACACACTTGTCGAGGCAGCACTGGGAAGCTGGATCCACACTGATGACTTGAGCTTGCTAACCAGCTTAGCCTGCTCCGCTCTGAGGTCCAACACCTAAGGTTGACCTCTGGTCTACACATGCACACACATACACTCTCACATACATACATACATACATACATACATACATACATACATACATACATATTACATATATACACAAAAGAAAGACAGAAATGAAGGCAGGGAGGGAGGGAGGGTGACTAGGCTATGAGACAGTAGAATAGGTCGTCGAGTAAAATGCTTGCCTAGAAAACATGAGAACTCGAGTTCATGCCCCAGAATTCAAATAAAAAAAATCAGATATGATGACACAAGCTTATAATACAGATGTTGGGAAGTAGAGAGAGGCAGATACCTAGGACTCACTGGCCCTACCTACTAGGTGAGTTCTAGGCCAGAAAATGATGTTGTCTTGAAAGAAAGAAAGAAAGAAAGAAAGAAAGAAAGAAAGAAAGAAAGAAAGAAAGAAAGAAAGAAAGAAAAAGAGAGAGTGGCAGGGAGGGAGGGAGAGAGAGAGGTGGACAGTGCATGAGAAACACCTTCACATGCATGCATACACAGATACAAGTATACCCACATGCACATAAACATATACAAATACATACATAAAAATGCAAGAGTGAGTCAGATGTGGTGATGCTTTTCTTTAATCCCAGCACTCAGGAGGCAGAGGCAGTTGGGTCTTTGTGAGTTGGAGGCCCTCCTAGTCTACAGAGTGAACTCCAGGACAGCCAGGGCTACCACAGAAACCCTGTCTTTTCAAACAAACAAACAAAAAAGCTCTAGTTTTTTCAAATTCATTGAAAATTGTTAATCAGAATATATTAGACTGGGTTCTTGAGAAAAGCAAAATAAATGTTTTATATTACTAATGTACATATAGCATAAATACATTTATAATATGTACATTGTATTGTGGAGAGCTGGGTATGGGGACTCAGGCCTGCCATCCTGGTACTTGGGAGGCTGAGAGTGAAGGTAGAATTCGGCCATGTAAGTAATTAAAGCTAGTTCAGGAGTACATGTGTGAAACACTGACTCAACAATAAGTAAATAAATGATTGAAATGTCTAGGAAAACGGAGAGAGATCTATCAATCTGAGAACCTGATTGATGCAGTCGCAGAATGGGAAGTACCATGACCTGCCATCTGCAAGCTAATGACCCAAAATGAGCCGTGAGTCTGATCTTATCTGAGAGTCTGAGAGCCGGGGGGAGCCCATGGCAAAAGTCCTAATCTGAAAGGGGGGACAAAGGGGGGACATGCCTCCTTCCTTTGACCTTTGTCCTATCCAAGTGCTTGCTTGACAGATTGAACGATGGCCACTTTCATAAAGGTTTTACAGAGTCCACCAGTCCGGTTGTTAATCTCACCAGGAAGTGCTCACACCCAGAAGGTTTAATGTTTAATCTAGCCTAGTCATGTCCCCAGATAAAGCATCACAGGGCTGGGCAGAGGGCTCAAGGGATCCCTGCTGCATAGACATGAGGACTGGAGCTCTGATCTCTGGAAGCCACATCAAAGCCAGGCACAGGGCTATGTGCCTGTAATCTCAGTGCTGGGTGGGATGGGGGGTGTTGGGGAGGCAGGGACTGGCAGATCCCCTGAGACTGCTGGTCAACCAGCCTAGCTGAGCACCAGATTCGGTGAGAGGTCTTGTGTCAAAAAATAAGGTGGAAAGCAGTGAAGGAAACCACCGGACATCGATCTCTGGACCCCATATACATGCTCAGGGTGACTCACCTGCACGTGTGTGCGCACACACATACACTGGACACACAAGCACACGCGAATTAACCATCACAAACCCACTCATTATCTTAGCGTCTGTCCAGACTCCCTGACAGCAAGCATAGACTCCAAGAAAGGGAATAATGACCTTGTAATTCTACCCAACTTGCTACAGGTTGCTCTAACCTCTTCACCAGAATAAAAGGTTAAAGTCCTTGAGTGATGGCTTAAACCTCCTCCTTGATAGCCCATAACAACTTACCATCATATAAAATCAACAGTGCTTAAATTGTGTGACATAGAACCATTACATCTTGTGCAAAGGGAACAAGAGGAAAGAACACACACACACGCACGCACACACATACACACACACACACGCACACGCACACGCACACACACACACACACCTACATAGTAAAATCAGAAGAATCACTCAGAACAACCACCATCCTCCCCTCCGTAGGTGACCACATGCTCATGGCTGATACTTAACAGCTCCCTTCCTCCTCTACGCATTCTCTACTGTCTTTAGCTTCAACGGGCATCTCAGCAAGGCATGGTTTTTGCCTAAAGAGGTAAAATAAATAAATCTCCACTCCTGAAGATGCCATAGAGGGCATTTAGATTCATAAACCCATTGCTTCTGCTTTTAGATTTTTTTATTTTTACAGATTTACTTATTTATGTATATGAGTACACTGTAGCTGTCTTCAGACACACCAGAAGAGAGCATCAGATCCCATTACAGATGGTTGTGAGTCATCATGTGGTTGCTGGGAATTGAACTCAGGACCTCTGGAAGAGCAGTCAGGGTGGTGTGGGTGGGTAAGGTACCCACAGAGGCTAGAGGATGGCCTGGAACTGGAGGTCCAGGGGGTTGTGAGCATCCTGTGGGTGCTGAAATTTGAGCTTGGGTCCCCTGAACAGTAATGTGCTCTTCTTAACCACTGAGCCATCTCTCCAGCCCCACCCAACCCTACTCCCCACACACAGTTTCTTAAAGGAAATTAGGAGACAAATTGATGAAGGAAAATGAATTTATTACAATGTAGTCCAGCTTGGGAAAGAGCGAGCCCTAGTTTTCCTCCACATTTTCTGGAGCAGTGTTTCAATTTTACAGTAAAGACTCAGCAAAAGCCAGAACCATGCACACAGGTCAGAACTGCTTGACTGTGTGACTGCAGGAAACCTCTTCCAAGAAGCCCTATCTCTGGCTGGCAGAGAATTTCAACCCTTCTATCCTCCAGACTGGGAGTCCTGGGGATTTTTAAAATTTGTTGGCGCCCATCATTTCAATGGTAGCCAGAGGGAGGGGGTGCCTGGTAGAGAAGTCACATTTCCCTGTGTTTAGACCCTCTCTTGAGAGATTTGAGCGATAGGTTAGGCTTCATATAAAAATTCCAAAAGTCTGCCCCAGCACTAAAGATGTGTTCTGCTTGTCTGTGGATAATGTCTTGGTGTGACAAAACATAGTACTCGGGCTCTTGAGCTAGAAGTTATAACTCTGCTGGATACTGGACAGACAACAGGATATAAATGTAACCAACAAGAGCAAATCAATAAAGAAAACTGGTTGAATACTGAGTTCCAGTTAGGGACAGTTTTCAAGAGTTTGGTTGTAAATTCTTTAGAGAAGACAGAAATGAAAATGCAAAAGCCTTAGACTTCTCCTGATTAGAATGTCCCAGAAAGCTTAGCAGTTGGCAAAACAGTCTCATTATCTTTGCCTAGAGATTCTGGTCATGAGGGCTGGAGAAATGACTCAGTGGTTAAGAGCACTGGCTCTTTCCCAAAGGACGCAGGCTCTGATCCTAGAACCCACATAATGATTAATAACCATAAAATTCCAGGAATCCAATGCCCTACTCTGACCTGTGAAGACACCAGACACACAGTGGTACACAGATATACATGCAGGCAGAACACCCATACACATTAAATAATAAATAAGAATACATAATAAATAAGAAAATATAAATAAATATTCTGACCATGAGACTATTAGGGTCATATGAACATCACCCAAAAGAAGGTTTGCTTTGCCAATAATTCCTGTTTGGAGGGCACAGCTTGGTAATGTGTTCTTTTAAGCTTTATAATCTAGAAGGCTCATACACTCCATGAATATAAATGCATTCAGTATGCAAAGAAGCCAGCAGCAATTAACACAGAGAATTAATTCTACGTTATTTTGCTCTTGCAGCAAAATTTAGAATTCTTGGCTTCTTAAAATAACAAGTCTACTACAACAACAGCAAAAACAGAAACATTGGCTCTCTTTTTTTATATTTGTGTGTGTATTCACACGCATGCACACATGTGTGTACATTAGTGCCATGATGATTATGTAGAGGTCAGAGGACAACTTGCAGTAGTCAGTTCTCGCCTTCCAACATGTTCCCAAAGATCAAACATAGGTCTTACTACGGAGCTTGGCAGCAAGCACCTGCATTTTCTGAGTCGTCTCACTGGCCCCAAACTTTAGACTCCTTAAAGATATAGACTGGTGATAGTGACTGCAAATAGAATCATTTAATGATGTACAAAGTGTATCCCATACATACAATATCAAAACACTTAGAGCAAATAGATGCAGACAGACCTGGGCTTTAAATACCAAGACTTTCTCTCTCTCTCTCTGTCTCTCTGTCTCTCTGTCTCTCTCTCTCTCTGTGTCTCTCTCTCTCTGTCTCTCTCTCTCTCTGTCTCTCTCTCTCTGTGTCTCTCTCTCTCTGTCTCTCTCTGTCTGTCTCTCTCTCTCTGTTTCTCTGTGTGTGTGTGTCTTTCTCTGTCTCTCTCAGTCTCCATCTCTCTCTGTTTCTCTCTGTCTCTTTCGTCCTCCTCCCCCACCACATTTCTCTCCCCCAAACAGACCACTCCAAACCCACCTACCTCTAATCCCTCCAGTAATTGGATACAGACAATTTTTTTTATTTTGAAAAAGAAAAAAAAGCAGGTTTTTCTTTTGAAAGATACTGAAAAAATAGCAAAGATGTTAAAAAGATAGCCATCCTATGTTGAAAGTCTAGATGTAATAAATATTGTATGAAAAAGAACACTTCTGGTAACTTTGCATATATTCAACTTACATACTCTGGCTTTGCCAACATTTTCATAACACACAAATAAAATGTAAATATACAGCCCTGTACATTTCCAGTCAAAGACAGACATAAGTATTTAACACACTAGATCACCTTGAAATAAGTGTTTATAAAATGGTCCTTACAGTGTTTTGACATAAACATACCCAAATGAGCCTTGACTTTGTTAAGACTGAGTTTCCTAAGTAGTTAAAACTGACGAAATCAGCAGAGACACACGCAATCAGCTTTGTATGACATAAAATCTGGAAGCTAGGTATGGTATGCCTTTAATCTCAGCCCTCAGGAGCCAGAAGCAGGGACATCTCAGTGAGTTCAAGGCCAGGCCACCCGGGCTACATAGTAAGATCCCGTCTCAAAGAAAATAAAAAGCAGAAAAATCTGTCTTCTAAGCCAATTCCTTTCATAAATGTCAGCGCAGAACTAGGTTTTAAGGAAAAACTGTTGTTTCAGACACAGAGAATTCATTTCTAATTTTACAGTGGTCTGTAGTCTTGACCTTAGAAACTCTTCTGGATAAATTCACACTTCGAAACACTTTTAATAAATGTCTAAAAATAATGTCAGTGTCCTGGTTGTTTTTCTGGTGCTGTAATAAATGCCAAAATAAACAGAAGCAACTGGAGGGAGGAGACAGCAAGTTCATCTTACAGCTTCCTAGGAGAGAAGCTGCGGCTATAATTCTAACTGGGTGCAGTACTGTCTTGGCTGCCGCTGACACATTAGTGCTCCTGTGAGCCTGCCACAGAGAAACTTCTTTTTGTTCTCAGTGGTGACAACACAGAAACCCAGTTGGTTAAGGTTCAGAGACAAATCTACTGCCTTGTGCTCAGCCCTAAATGGGTCGTCCCTAAACGGGACAGCAGGGCCGTTGTCAAAGAGGGACTTCAAAGACTGTTAAGGGACAGATGCAGCAGACTAATATTAGTCTTCTCTGTCAGTGTAAAACTTGTTTATGACAAGAAATCCAGATCTTTTCATCTTCCCTAAGATGTTTATGTAAATGTTTCAATTCATCCGCCTTTAAAACCTGGTAAAATCTAGTTCACACAGAGGTTCACTGCCTTCTCTGAAGGGAACTTGCATGAACCACCCCGCCCACACACCATTATTTCCATGCGCTGATTCTTTCTTTCTTTTTTTTTTTTTTAAGATTTATTTATTATATGTAAGTACACTGTAGCTGTCTTCAGACACTCCAGAAGAGGGCGCCAGATCTCGTTACGGATGGTTGTGAGCCACCATGTGGTTGCTGGGATTTGAACTCTGGACCTTTGGAAGAGCAGTCGGGTGCTCTTACCCACTGAGCCATCTCACCAGCCCCCTCTTTCTTAAGTCTAGACATTGAAAGACTATGACTCAGTTTACACCTGCATTAGAATAATATCAAGAGCGTTTCCTCTCAGGGATATCAACTGAACTCTGTGTAAGAAGTTACAATAAAACCAGGCACAAACCTTCACATCAGGCTGGGTGGACAAGGTAACCCGGTAGGAGGAAAAGGGTCCCAAGGGAGGATAAGAGGGTCAGACACCCCCACTCCCACCGTTAGGAGTTCTACAAGAACACCCAGCTATACAACCATAACATATATGCAGAGGACCTAGCTGAGACCCATACAGGATGTGTGCTTGTCTCTTAAGTCTCTGTGAGCTCCCTAAGAGTCCTGCTTAATTGATTCTATGGGCCACGTTCTCATGGTGTCCTCAACCCCTCTGCATCCTATAATCCTCTCTGTCCCTCTTCTGCGGGGCTCTCCTGGCTCTGCCTCGTCCAAATTTATTTCTAACACAAGGAAACAACGCCTTCCACATGCAACAGGGCAGTTGCACATATGAATTCACAGCAGTTTTGACGGTATGAACAAGGCCTGTGCAAGCTCAAGCAGACCGACTCTCAGAATGGAGAAGGGAGATGAGCAGGAAGCCCCATCCTTGGCTATGGGGCTTAGCAACTGACAGCTGCTAGGACCGGGAGAGTCGGGTTACTTTATGGGTGTGGCCACCATACTCCAGTGGACAGCCACACACCCAAGAGTACATGGGTAGAACAAATTGGGCATAATGGACTCTTAAAAAGAGAAAGACATAAAGTTGAGTGGGTAAAGAAGGGGGAGTGGATGGGGGTGTTGGATTAATCAAAATACAGGGTACAAAACTATCCAAGAAGTAACTAAAAATATCAGGAAACAAAGTTCTTGTGTCACTGGGCTGGGATAAGAGAGTGAGATGAGGGGGGTCTCAGGGGTGTGGTTTCTAGGTAAGGAGAAAGAGAGGGGGAGGGAGGGAGAGGACAGAAGCAACTTTTATAGGCTACAGAAGCAATTTGGAAGTGTAGCTTAAACAGAGATTTTTAATTTTATGTAAATAGGGTCAAGTCAGGTGGTGGTTGGCTCAAAGAAATGGGAGCTTCCCATCCTAGTTTGACTACTGCAGTATGCAAAATATCCCAAGGCCACATATCAGCAATGGCGTTGTGCCTGAGGCGATGTGGCTTTTCTGAGGAATTGAGGATTTGTGGGGAGAGGCAGGGTGGGGAATGAGCATGCCTTTTTAACATGGCAAAGCAGACCTGGCCTCCAGGTTCTCCCAGCATCCCTCAGTTCCTACCCGTTACAGAATATGGCTGGCATACCTATCTCCCTACCCTGAACATTCCATCCCAGGGGCTGGGCTGCCCTTCTCCCAGAGGCTCTTCCCTATAAAATCCAGACCTTTTGGTTACCTGCTCTCTCTGTGCCTCTGTCTGCCCCCTCTCTGCCCCCTCTTCCCGGCTATGCTCCTTTCGTACTTCTGGACTCATAGACTGCTGTACTTGGTTCCTCTCTCTCCCTTCCCCTTCCCTTCTCCCCACACTGTTCAGGTTTATGACCACTCTGGACTCTCCCAGATAAATCTGCCCCTGGCTATGTTCTCCCACATACGTACAATAAACTTTTTCCTCACCACACAATACCTAGGAGCAGTCATGTCCTTCCCTTTCCTTTTTCTTTCTTTCTTTCACTCAGTGACCGCTACTGGAACCTGCAGTCCTAGAGGCAGATCCAGGCAGAGTAAAAGGTGAGGGAGGGAAAGGCTTCCTGGTATTGCTAGAGTTAGGCCAGGGGAAAAGGGAGTGGAAAGCATGGAGAAGTGGGCAGATTTGACAGAGAATCTCTCCCAGGGGAGAGGTCAAAAGGAAATGAATGAGTTTGAATGAGACCTTAATGAAACAAGCTGGAATCCTCGTTAGCAGGTCTAGGAAGCAGTCTGGCTTGGAAGGAAAGAGGCGCTGCCTGGAGAGAGCTAGAACTCTCCTTATCTTGTTAGGTGAAGACAGTTGGCTAGAAAGGAAGACAATTCGAGGCAACAGTTACTGTCCAGCCAGCTAGAGGACGTTTATTTAGTGCACGGCATTCTTAGTTCCAGTATTTGAAGAGTGGCACACCACTGGCAGGGATGGCAGCAGTTTTCATGACAAGAGAAAGAGCGTGAACACACTGCAGCTTAGGACAAGAGTCAGATTTGAGAAGAGGGAGATGAAGTTCAGGAGATTGGCTGGATGATTTTTGTAGAGAAGGAGAGAGAACAGGTGGGGTATTAAGAACAGAGGGGAAGGGCAACAGGAGCCAAGCCAGACTGACTGACTTCTAGATGTAGGTGGGAACCAAGCCAGATGGAAGACTGGATGTAGGGAAACTCAGACCACATTCCATTGTGCTGAGGAAGACATGGAAGTTCTCTGACTTGTAAATCCAACATGCTGCCCTCAGATCAAAAATCACAGAGGAGGCAGCACACAATCTGACCATGTTTCAATAGAACACACGGTTTTGGGGCTTAATTTAATCCCCATTTGATGAGGATGGCATTCCAGTGGTCATTCAGTAGAGTGAGAACAGAAATTTTCAAATGGACAGGCTCTGGTGAAGGAGTACCCCACTAGACCAGTGGTTCTCAACCTGTGGGTAGTGATTGCTTTAGGGATCAAAATGACCCTTTCACAGGGGTTGCCTTAAAACACTGGAAAACTCAGATATTTATACTACAATTCTTAACAGGAGCAAAATAACAGTTATGAAGTAGCAAAAATAAATAAATAAAAATCCATGGTTAGGGGTCACCACAACATGAGGAACCATATTCATGGGCCGTGACATTAGGAAGGTTGAGAAGCAACCACTGCCACAGATAAAGACCAACAACATGCACGGGTTCTTTGGAGGGACATCAATAGTACAACCTGCAGAGAATTTTGTACCCAGAGCCAGGATTTCTGGTAAGTCTGCTTTGTGGCCAGTCAGAAAGAGGTTTTGTCACCTGGTGGTGGTTAAAGAGTCCCTGTAAGAGTTTCTCAAGAAGCAAGGGGTACAATGAGTTCATGTGGTCAACAGGAAGCACAAAAGAGCAGAGGGGGATGACACTGGAAAGCCCATACTCATCTCCCTGTACAGGCCACCAGTGTCAAAGCAGTGAGAAAGCTGGAAAGCGGGTGAGGAGCCCAGTGGCAGCAAAGGGCGGCTCTGAGCTAGGAACCAAAGCCTACCTGCCATCTGCTTACAGGCTGGAGTCCATACAGGACAGACAATATTGGGGAAAGAGAATAAAGTTTTCTTTTATGGCCTGCAATTTTTCAATGTGTGTGTGTGTGTGTGTGTGTGTGTGTGTGTGTGTGTGTGTGTGTGTGTTTTGGAGGGGGGGTCACCAGTGAGTCAGCTAAAGACTATCAACTGATCTAGAGACATCAATCATGGCTGGTTATTAGTGGCAGCCAGGTTGGGGAGGGGACAACAATGGAGTGGGTAGGACAAGAATCCAGAGAAGCAGGTTGCTTTAGTTCTAGGGACCAAGTAACTTACAGCTTGGGGGTTGTCATGGTTCAATTAAAATGAAGGAGTGTTATAAGAAAATGACTGTGTTTAAAATCTAGATCAACGGAGCATGAAGTCACAAAAACAAGCATAAATTTTGTGGGCCATTAGAAGTAATGGGAGGGATTTTTTTGGGGGGGGTGGGTGGTTCAAGACAGGGTTTCTCTGTGTAACCTTGGCTGTCCTGGGACTCACTCTGTCGACCAGGCTGGCTTCAAACTCAGAAATGAGCCTGCCTCTGCCTCCCAAGTGCTGGGATTAAAGGCGTGCGCCACCACTGCCCAGCTGGGGAGGGATCTTTGATCCCTGAACTCATGAATGTTGACAGTGGTGGAAATGTCATCCTATGCTGAATGCCAGTCAGAACCCAAGTAGCAGCCATAGGAAACCTTGCACTAGACTTTCACAGTACAACCACCTACCTGGCCACTGTAGCCCCAGGTTTGCCTCCCAGATAACTTGCCAAACTTGTTACATAGGGGGAGTGAGGTGGGGTGACGTGAGGCTTCAACCACACCTAACCATCCCTAACTGAGTAGGAAACCCAGGAGCCATGGGTAATCAATGCCCTGCTTGGACCAGAGGAACATGCTTATAAAAAAACAAAAAAACAAAAACAAAAGAAAAAAAACAAGACAAAACAAACAAACAAACAAACCAACCACCAGAAGAGGAAGTTCCGTGGTTCTCTATTCTCCTGGAGACCACTTCTTCTTTTAGATGTCTGTCTCACATTTCCTTCATTTCTCAGTTTCTCATTTGTCTTTCCTTCTTGATAAAGTTTGCTTCTGCTTATTCCACAGCTTTTATCTTCAATGACTTGAGACGACAAACTTGGAGCCACTATCTCATGGACTGTAGGGGTGGTTCTAATGCTACTGTCCTGTTCCCCAATTGGATCTTTTTTTTTTTTTTTCAATTTTTTATTAGATATTTTCTTCATTTACATTTCAAATGTTATCCGGAAAGTCCCCTATACCCGCCCCCTTCCTGCTCCCCAAACCACCCACTCCCAATTCCTGGCCCTGGCATTCCCCTGTACTTGACATATAAAGTTTGCAAGACCAAGAGGTCTCTCTTCCCAATGATGGCCTACTAGGCCATCCTCTGCTACATATACAACTAGAGACACAGCTCTGGGGGGTACAGGTTGTTCCTCCTATAGGGTTGAAGACCCACTTAGCTCCTTGGGTACTTTCTCTACCTCCTCCATTGGGGGCCCTCTGTTCCATCCAATAAATGACTGTGAGCATCCAAGTCTGTATTTGCCAGGCACTGGCATAGCCTCACAAGAGACAGCTATAGCAGGGTCCTGCCAGGAGATCTTGCTGGCATATGCAATACTGTCTGGGTTTGGTGGTTGTTTATGGGATGAATTCCTGGGTAGGGCAGTCTCTGGATGATCCTTTCTTCCATCTCAGCTCCAAACTTTGTCTCTGTAACTCCTTCCATGGGTATTTTGTTTCCCATTCAAAGAAGGAATGAAATATCCACACTTTGGTCTTCCTTCTTGAGTTTCATTTGTTTTGTAAATTGTATCTTGGGTGGTCTAAGTTTCTGGATTAATATCCACTTATCAGTGAATGCATATCATGTGAGTTTTTTTGTGATTGGGTTACCTCACTCAGGATGATATCCTCCAGATCCATCCATTTGCCTAAGAATTTCATAAATTCATTGCTTTTAATTGCTGAGTACTCCATTGTGTAAATGTACCACATTTTCTGTATCCATTCCTCTGTTGAGGGACATCTGGGTTCTTTCCAGCTTCTGGCTCTTATGAATAAGGCTGCTATGAACATAGTGGAACATGTGTCCTTATTACAAGTTGGAACATCTTCTGGGTATATGCCCAGGAGAGGTATTGCTGGATCTTCTGGTAGTACTATGTCCAATTTTCTGAGGAACTGACAGACTGATTTCCAGAGTGGTTGTACCAGCTTGCAATCCCACCAACAATGGAGGAGTGTTCCTCTTTCTCCACATCCTCCCCAGCATCTGCTGTCACCTGAATCTTTGATCTTAGCTGTCCTGACTGGTGTGAGATGGAATCTCAGGGTTGTTTTGATTTGCATTTCCCTGATGATTAAGGATGTTGAACTTTTTTCAGGTGCTTTACAGCCATTCAGTATTCCTCAGGTGAGAACTCTTTGTTCAGTTCTGAGCCCCATTTTTAATGGGGTTATTTGATTTCCTGGAGTCCACCTTCTTGAGTTCCTTATATATATTGGATATTAGTCCCCTATTTGATTTAGGATTGGTAAAGATCCTCTCCAAATCTGTTGGTGACCTTTTTGTCTTATTGACAGTGTCTTTTGCCTTACAGAAGCTTTTCAGTTTTATGAGGGAGGTCCCATTTGTCGATTCTTGATCATACAGCACAAGCCATTGGTGTTCTGTTCAGGAATTTTTCCCTATGCCCATATTTTTTGAGGCTTTCCCCCCCCCCCACTTTCTCCTCCATAAGTTTCAGTGTCTTTGATTTTATGTGGAGTTTCTTGATCCACTCAGACTTGAGCTTTGTACAAGGAGATAAGAATGGATCAATTCACATTGTTCTACATGATAACTGCCAGTTATGCCAGCACCATGTGTTGAAAATGCTGTCTTTTTTCCACTGGATGGTTTTAGCTCCCTTGTCAAAGATCAAGTGACCATAGGTGTGTGGGTTCATTTCCGGGTCTTCATTTATATTCCATTGATCTACCTGTCTGTCGCTGTACCAGTACCATGTAGTTTTTATCACAATTGCTCTGTAGTACAGCTTGAGGTCAGGCATGGTGATTCCACCACAGGTTCTTTTATCATCGAGAAGAGTTTTTGCTATCCTAGGTTTTTTTTATTATTCCAGATGAATTTGCAATTGCCCTTTCTAATTTGGTGAAGAATTGAGTTGGAATTTTGATGGGGATTGCATTGAATCTGTAGATTGTTTTCGGCAAGATGGCCACTTTTACTATCTTGATCCTGCCAATCCATGAGCATGGAAGATCTTTCCATCTTCCGAGATCTTCGATTTCTTTCTTCAGAGACTTGAAGTTCTTATCATGCAGATCTTTCACTTCCTTAGTTAGAGTCACACCAAAGTATTTTATATTATTTGTGACTATTGTGTTGTTTCCCTAATTTCTTTCTCAACCTATTTATCCTTTGTGTAGAGAAAGGCCACTGATTTGTTTGAGTTAATTTTATATCAAGCTACTGCACTAAAGCTGTTTATCAGGTTTAGGGGTTCTCTGGTAGAATTTTTGTGGTCACTTATATATACTAGCATATCATCTGCAAATAGTGATATTTTGACTTCTTCCTTTCCAATTTGTATCCCCTTGCTCTCCTTTTCTTGTCTTATTGCTCTGGCTAGGACTTCAAGTACTATATTAAATAGATAGGGAGAAAGTAGGCAGCCTTGTCTAGTCCCTGATTTTAGTCAGATTACTTCAAGCTTCTCTTCATTTAGTTTGATGTTGGTTACTGGTTTGCTGTATATTGCTTTTATTATGTTTAGGTATGGGCCTTGAATTCCTGATCTTTCCAAAAGTTTTATCATAAATGGGTGTTGGATTTTGCCAAATGCTTTCTCAGCATCTAATGAGATGATCATGTGGTTTTTGTCTTTGAGTTTGTTTATATAGTGGCTTACGTTGAGGGATTTCCCTATATTCAACCATCCCTGTATCCCTGGGATGAAGCCTAGTTGGTCATGATGGATGATCGTTTTGATGTGTTCTTGGATTCGGTTTGCAAGGATTTTATTGAGCATTTTTGCGTCGATATTCATACAGGAAACTGGTCTGAAGTTCTCTTTCTTTGTTGGATCTTTATGTGGTTTAGGTATCAGAGTAATTGTGGTTTCATATAATGATTTTGGTAGAGTACCTGTTTCTATTTCTTGGATAATATGAGGAGAATTGAAATTAGGTCTTCTTTGAAGGTCTGATGGAACTCTGCACTAAACCCATCTGGTCCTGAGCTTTTTTTGGTTGGGAGACAATTAATGACTGCTTCTATTTCTTTAGGGAATATGGGACTGTTTACATCATTAATCTGATCCTGATTTAACTTTTGTACCTGGTATCTGTCTGGAAATTTGTCCATTTCATCCAGGTTTTCCAGTTTGTTGAGTTTAGCCTTTTGTAGTTTAGGATCTGATGATGTTTTGGATTTCTTCAGGTTCTGTTGTTATGTCTCCTTTTTCATTTCTGATTTTGTTAATTAGAATACTGTTCCTGTGCCCTCTAGTTAGTCTGGCTAAAGATTTATCTATCTTGTTGATTTTCTCCAAGAACCAGCTCCTGGTTTGGTTGATTGTTTGAATAGTTCTTTTTCTTTCCACTTGGTTGATTTCAGCCCTGAATTTGATTATTTCCTGCCATCTACTCCTCTTGGGTGAATTTGCTTCCTTTTCTTCTAGAGCTTTTAGGTGTGCTGTCAAGCTGCTAGTGTATGCTCTCTCTAGTTTCTTTTTGGCAGCACTCAGAGCTATGAGTTTTCCTCTTAGGACTGCTTTCATTGTGCCCCATAAATTTGGGTATGTTGTGGCTTCGTTTTCATTAAACTCTAAAAAGTCTTTCATTTCTTTCTTTATTTCTTCTTTGACCAAGGTATCATTGAGTAGAGTGTGGTTCAGTTTCCACATGAATGTTGGCTTTCTATTATTTATATTGTTATTGAAGATCAGCCTTAGTCTGTGGTGATCTGATAGGATGCACGGAATCATTTCAATATTGTTGTATCTGTTGAGCCCTGTGATCAATTATATGGTCAATTTTGGAGAAGGTACCATGAGGTGCTGAGAAGAGGGTATATCCTTTTAGGATAAAATGTTCTGTAGATATCTGTTAAATCCATTTGTTTCATAACTTCTGTTAGTTTCACTGTGTCCCTGTTTAGTTTCTGTTTCCACAATCTGTCCATTGATGAAAGTGGTGTGTTGAAGTCTCCCACTATTATTGTGTGAGGTGCAATGTGTGCTTTGAGCTTTACTATAGTTTCTTTAATGAATGTGGCTGCTCTTGCATTTGGAGCATAGATATTCAGAATTGAGAGTTCATCTTGGAAGATTTTACCTTTGATGAGTATGAAGTGCCCCTCCTTGTCTTTTTTGATAACTTTGGGTTGAAAGTCAATTTTATTCAATATTAGAATGGTTACTCCAGCTTGTTTTATCAGACCATTTGCTTGGAAAATTGTTTTCCAGCCTTTTACTCTGAGGTAGTGTCTGTCTTTTTCCCTGAGGTGGGTTTCCTGTAAGTAGCAAAAAGTTGGGTTCTGTTTATGTAGCCAGTCTCTTAGTCTGTCTTTTTATTGGGGAATTGAGTCCATTGATAGTAAGAGATATTAAGGAAAAGTAATTGTTGCTTCCTGTTATTTTTGTTGTTAGAGTTGGGATTCTGTTCTTGCGGCTATCTTCCTTTAGGTTTGTTGAAGGATTACTTTCTTACTTTTTCTAAGGTGTAGTTTCCGTCCTTGTGTTGGTGTTTTCCCTTTATTATCCTTTGAAAAGCTGGATTTGTGAAAAGATATTGTGTGAATTTGGTTTTTTCATGAAATACTTTGGTTTCTCAATCTATGGTAATTGAGAGTTTTGCTGGGTATAGTAGCCTGGGCTGGCATTTGTGTTCTCTTAAGATCTGTATAACATCTGTCCAGGCTTTCCTAGTCTGTGGTGAGAAGTCTGGTGTAATTCTAATAGGTCTGCCTTTTCCCTTACTGCATTCAATATTGTATCTCTATTTAGTGCATTCAGTGTTTTGACTTTTATGTGATGGGAGCAATTGCTTTTCTGGTCCAGTCTATTTAGAGTTCTCTAGGCTTCTTGTATGTTCATGGGCATCTCTTTCTTTAGGTTAGGGAAGTTTTCTTCTATAATTTTGTTGAAGATATTTACTAGCTCTTTAAGTTGAAAATCTTCATTCTCATCTATACCTACTATCCTTAGGTTTGGTCTTCTCATTGTGTCCTGGATTTCCTGGATGTTTTGAGTTAGGTTCTTTTTGCATTTTGCATTTTCTTTGATTGTTGTGTCCATGGAATCTTCTGCACCTGAGATTCTCTCTTCAATCTCTTGTATTCTTGTGCTGATGCTCACATCTATGGTTTCTGATTTCTTTCCTAGGATTTCTATCTCCAGAGTTGTCTTCCTTTGGATTTTCTTTATTGTTTCTGCTTCCATTTTTAGATCTTGGATGGTTTTGTTCAATTCCATCACCTGTTTGGTCGTGTTTTCCTGTAATTCTTTAAGGGATTTTTGTGTTTCTTCTTTAAGGACTTCAACCTGTTTAACAGTGTTCTCCTGTATTTCTTTAAGTGAGTTATTAATGCCCTTCTTAAAATTCTCTACCAGCAACATAAGATATTATTTTAAATATGAATCTTTCTTTTTGGGTGTGTTGGGGTATCCAGGACTCATTCTGGTGGGAGTACTGAATTCATATGATGCCGAGTGGTCTTGATTTCTGTTAGTAAGATGCTTATGTTTGCCTTTCGCCATTCTGGTAATCTCTGGTGTTAGTTGTTCTAGCTGTCTCTGGCTGGAGCTTGTTCCTCCTGTGATTCTGTTAGCCTCTATCTGCATTCCTTGGAGTCCAACTCTCTCCTGAGTCTCAGTGGCAGAGCACTCTTTGCAGGTAACCTCTCCTCTTGCGGGGAAAGTGCAAAGAGGTCTGGAGCTCAGCTCTGCCTCCTGGCTAAAGATGAAGGCCTGAAGGGACCCTGTCCAAGAAGCTATGTTGCTTCTGCAGTCCGTGCACTCTCCTGTACAGACTGGTCTCTGAGAGACCCAGGATACAAGATGGCAATCTCACCTGAGCCCCGAGGTCAGAGCCCTCCCCAGAAGCCAACTCTCCTCTGGCAGGGAAGGTGCCCAGAGGTCTGGGTCTCAGCTCCAATTCCTGGCTGAGGCCAGGGGTCAGAGCCCTCTCCAGAGGCTGACTATGCTCTGGTGGGAAAGGTGTGTAGAGATTTGGATCTCAGCTATGCTTCTTGGCTGAAGCTGAAGGCCCAAAGGGACCCTATCGAAGAAACTCTGCTGCTTCCACTGTCCTCGCGCTCTCCTGTGCAGACTGGTCTCTGAGAGACCTGGGATACAAGATCCCCCAATTGGTTCTTGATCTATCCATAAAGATGCCATAGGCAAATTGCTGGGTGGAAGAAATAAGCAGGACTTCTGGGTCCCCACAGGCAAGTTAGCAGATGCAGGAGACAGAGGAAATGAATTTATCCGACATGCTTCGGAGGGAGAAAAGCCAACCAGTCATGTGAAATCTTGGATGGAGTGACCATAGGCCACTTCTCTAGGTGGGAGGTTGTGGTGTTGAGCTGAGACTTAAGGTAAGTGAGCAACTGAAGTTAGGGCAGGTTAAGAAATGATGATCTAAGAGTATTGAGAAGGGCACACTAGCCACAATAAATTAGTAGTGCCCAGCAATTGAGCCAATAAGGCAAGATGAAATTGAACAATGTGTGTACGCACCTGTGTTTTTCATCCACAGATCCAATATTCTCTGAGTGGGGGCTAGTAGTGCAGCCTGTTCCTGGAGTTTAGGTGGGGTAGCAAAAACTACATACAACAGTGGGTCTTTGGTGACCATGAATGTCCAGCATCCTAGGTCCTCGGTTTACTTATGTACAACCAGAATATGACTTTCATACTCTAAACATTGTCTTCATATTATGGGGAATCATGAGTTAATCATATATTTATAGTCATGCTAGCTACAGAAATCCATTGTCTCACTGTTCTGAAGTAGAATTCCAAGGTCTTTGGGGAGCTCTGAAGTGAATCATGTTGCATGCCCCTCTGTTAGTTTTTGGTAGTTTGCTGGTCAGCTTTGGAATTCTCCAGCCTGGGCTGCATTACATTAACTTCATCCTTCGTGCTCAAATGGCATTCTCCCTCTATGTGTGTCTACATTGCTCCTTTAGATATATGACAGATATACTGGATTAAGATTTCATTCTAAAGTCTCAACTCACCTGGACTCCTGAGATCTCACAGACATTGAGCCACCAACTAGGCAGCATACACTAGCTGGTCTGAGGTCCCCCAACACATACACAGCAGAGGACTTCTTGGTCTTGTCCTAGTGAGAGAAGATGCACCTAACCCTTGAGAGAATTGTGGCCCCAGGGAATGAGGAGGCCTGGCAGGGTGTGGGGGCAGGAGGGTGGGGAGTGCAGGGGTGGGAAGGAATGGGAAGAGGAACAGTCAGAGGGCAGAACGGCAGGTGGATAATGACTGGACTATAAAAAAAGATTAAAGTTCTAAAAAAAGATTTCATTCTAAACCAGGTGGTGGTGGTGGTGGCACACACCTTTAATCTCAGCACTTGGGAGGCAGAAGCAAGAGGATCTCTGCATTTGAGGCCAGCCTGATCTACAGAACAAATTCCAGGACACCCAGAGCTACACAAAGAAAACCTTCTCAACAAACAAACAAGAGACTTTATTCCATCCATATATAGATATATAATCCATAAAATTACTTTTGTGATAACCCTATTTCCAAATTATCTCACATTCTGAGGTATTGAGAGGAAGGACTTTTATGTCTGAAGTGGGGACATGGAATTCAATCTATAATATCCAAGAGAAGTATCTTTCAACAATTCAGTAAGTATTTTTTCAAACATGAAGAATTATTTACAGATCAGTATGCATACTTATTAAAAGCAGTCTTTTAACAAGCAGAAGAAAAATTATCCTACATGAATACTTAAATCAAAAAGAAATGAGAATGACAGGAAATAGTAAATATGGAATTAACTCTTAAAGACTCTTATCTTACCAGTCTAGTTAGAGGTAGGTCATTGAGATGTGTCTCCGAGCTTTTGGGATCTGCTTGAGATCTAATAGTAATAAAAGCACAGAGACGTCTATATAGGTTAAAGCTGTTGCCTGTTTGCTAGGGCAGTCTCTCCTCCTAGCTTAGCCCAACTTCTCCAGCAAGTCTCTCCACTTGGCTCTCACTGCTCCACCTCCCTACTCTGTCCCCTTAGGCATCCATCCCACCAACTTCTGGCTTCCTCCTCTTTTATCAGCCTGCCCACCAGTCTCAGCTTCAGCCGCCAGCTCTTTATCCCCACACCCACCCCCCAAAAAGCCACATTCCGTATTCATCCAGGGGGACATCACCATTTCTTTGTGTTGCCTTTTGGCCTTGAAGACAACAGGACCTTTGCCATGGTTGTTTGCTTTTTTTTTTAATTAGATATTTTCTTTATATACATTTCAAATGCTATCCCGAAAGTTCCCTATACCCTCCCCCCGCCCTGCTCCCCTACCCACCCACTCCTGCTTCTTGGCCCTGGCGTTCCCCTGTACTGGGGCATATAAAGTTTGCAATACGAAGGGGCAATACCTCTCTTCCCAGTGCTTGCTTTTTAACATGATCATTTCAGAGACTGGTCTTTGGGGCAGGTAAGGAAATACAAGCATTTACATATAGAAAGCAAGCAATGCATAGAAATGACAATAATATCCCACCAGCACTTGGCTCTGGCAACACAACAATTATTAAAAATATAGGGACACACCTACATAGCCATTTGATTGGGGGGCGGGCAGATAGGCTATCCCAGCTGAATGGGTCACTCAGTATAGGCAGTTGCTGCCAATCCTGACAACCTGAGTTCAATCCCTGATACCCACAGTATAACAATAGAGCACCAACTCCTATGTGTTGTCCCTGGACGTGTGTGTGTGTGTGTGTGTGTGTGTGTGTGTGTGTGTGTGTGTGTGTGTGATCTTAAAGGAGAGTACTAGGAATGTAGCTCAGAACACTGGCCTAATATGTGAAAGTCCTGGGTTCAGTCCCCAGCACCACTCCAAGAACATGTTAACAAGATAACTGAACTTTCGGTATACTTGCTCATTTCCTCTTGCTGTGATAAAATGTCATGACCTTACAGAGGATAGGCCTCTTTGGGGTTAAGGTTCAAGAGGGTCTGTAATGGCAGGCAGCATGGCAGTGACTGGAGCAGTAAGCTGAAAGGTCACGAGTTCAACCACAAGCAGAAAGCACAGGAAGCAAACCGGAAGTGAGGTGAGGCTATAAACTCTCAAAGCCTGTCCCAGGGACGTCCTTCCTCCAACCAGGCTTCTCTATCCACAGAAACAGTGCCACTAACTAGGGACCAAGTATTCAAACTCAAATACCCGAACCTACAGGGGAGAGTTCTCACTCAAACTACCACATTCCAGTCCCTGACCCACATAGGCTTGTAGCTATATCATAACAGAGAATGTGTTTTATTCTACTTAAAAAGTCCCCATAGTTTTTCATGGTCTCAATGCTGTTTAAATGTCCAAAGTAAAAACTCTCCCCGAAGACTCAAGGCAATCTTTTACTTGTAAAACCTGTAAAAATCAAAAAGCAAATTACATATTTCCAACCTACAGTAGTGCAGAGTATATTCCCATTCTGGAAGGGAGAACTAGAAATACTAGGGAGGAAATATGGGAACAAAGAGAGACAGATACCAAACACAAACCAATCCCCAGAGCTCCAGTGCTCCTTCTCAAATGTCTCAAATGGTTCAGCTATGCTGCCAGCAACATTCATCTCCCCTTAAGGCTGGATCTACTCTCTGTATGCAGATCCCCACATTCTGCCATCTCCAAAATCTTGGGGTCACTATTGCAACCAAGCCTTCCCTTCCACAGCATCACACAATGGCCCCTCAGGGTCTTCATGCAGAGACTTTCCTGCCACACATTGCCTGGGCTCACTGCTCTCTCTGAAGCCCTTCATTCATCCTTGTCTCCAATGCCATGGGAGACTTCGCTTTGGAGCATGGCCACCAGCTTAGGATGGAACCTGGCCTCCTTGAATCATATTAGGAGCACTGCTTTTTAATATGATTGCTTTCCAGGAACAGAGAACTTATTATGCTCTCTTTCACAAGTTGGAGGTTTGTCTGGGTGAGGTCTTGCCATGAGGCACCCTTCCTTTATCCCAGTGTGGAGCACAATGCCTCTCCCTAAACTGTGCTAATCCCTAATCCGGCTAATGACAGCCTGACTTTTAGCACGTGCCTTGGCTGAACATTAAGCTTCCTAGTGCCTTTTCTTCTCTTCCAACTGTATATTTCTCTCTGTCCCACTTCCTTTTCTTTTATTATAGTCTTGCATAAGCATTACTGCCATCTTAGTTGGGGTTTCCATTGCTGTAATAAACACCATTAGCAAAAGCAACTTGGGAAGGACATGGTCTATTTCAGGTAACAGTTTTGAATCACAACAGCCCTCCTCTGCATCTGCACCTGCCTCCAGGTTCCTGTTCTTTCTGAGTTTCTAACCCTGACTTCATCCAATGATAGGCTGTGATCTGGACATGTAAGCCAAATAGACTTTTTCCTTCCCAGCTTGCTTTTTGGACACAGTGTTTTGTTACAGCAATAGACACCCTAAGACAGCAGCCTGCCCAGAGGACATGTAAGAATTTGCTTTTGGCCTTCTTCCTCTCACCCTGGATGGCAAATTTTATCCTCTTGCTGAGGTTTTCTGTGGCTGGTATTAGAATCTACTTCTTCAGGACCCCAACACTGACCAAAGACCAGCTGAGACACCCAGTAGTGTGAGCTCAACACCTGTAGAATTCTTGGCTTTTCCCTGGGGAAACAGCCATTGTTGGACTGTGAGAAGTGTTTCTTTCCAGACTACAGTCTACACACTCTCAATGTGAACCTTGGTCTTTGGGGCCTCTACCGCACAACAGTAATACCAGAATGGGAAAACCAGCAAAATATTCATAACCACTAATTTCCCTAAAGTGATGCCAAACATGAACACTATCACATGTAACCTAAGAAAGCAGGTCTGAAGTTTGTCACCGAAGCATATTAGTTTATTACTGCTACTACAAAAAGTCAAAGGAGAGGAAAAATTCTTAATTTCTTTTTTCTGTCTGTCAACATCTTACAGCTACATAATTTCAAACATTTTCTATGTTGTGTGGATTACCTTCCTACAATGCTGCCCATTTCCTGTGCTATACAGGAGCTTGTTAGCTTAATGCAGTCCCAATTGTCAGTCCCCAGTGTCTGTATTTGCTTTTGTTGCTTGTGGGCTTGATGTCATGGCCAATTAAAACATTCCTCAAACCAATGCCAATAAGCCATTGATATTGAAATGCATCACTTCCTCTCCTCCTCAGAATTACATGGCTTCAGGTCTCACATTTAATCCGCATGAATTCTGTGAACAGTAAGAGTACAGCTTTGCTCTTCCGTTTGTGGATATTTAATTTCCCATCACTGTTTGTAAAGGCGACTACTAAAAATTCATAAGTAAGGGACACAATTCCACTACAGAAAGAGCCAGGCCAAATGGGCTCAGAGATGAGTTATTCCAAATATTTACTCAGGAAATTAGATTGATTTGAGAAGATGAGGGGAGGCTGCCTAACTCCTTCCGTGACAAGTCTCATATCAAAACCAATGACCTTACAACATATGAACATGGATTCAGAAGTCATTTAAAAAATAGCAAATCAAATCTAACAGTGTATAAAGTCTGTAGTTAACATCAATTCCACACAGTCTCAAAGAGTCGTTTGATAGTCGGCCCCAACATCAGATCACAAAATTTGGAGGATTGACCTTACCTGACATTGAAGCTGACTATCAAACTACAGAAATGATTGGCTCTGACAGGAAACCCTGGTGTAGACTGTGGGAGTTCCAGTGAAAATGGTGGCTCATCAGAGATTCATCAATTGTGCTAAATGGCCATGCTGGGGAGGATGTTTGCTCAGTGGAACTGAGGGAAGTAGGGGTTATGCTTAAATCTCTGTAGCTTTTAATTAATTTTTACTCTAAAAAATGAATTCTGGTTTTTTGAAGTAATTTAGTAATTAAAGCAAAATAATAGCAATGACTTTTAATTGAAAAATATCACACAATGTATTTTGATCATGTGCCCCTCCCCCAACTCCTCTAAACCCTCCTTATCTCCCTACCCACCTAACTTGGTGCTCTCTTCTCTCTTTCAAAACAAAAAAACAAGACAACGATGAAGAAGATGACAAGGAAGAAAGAGGAGGGAGGAGGAGAAGGAGAAGGAGAAGGAGAAGGAGAAGGAGAAGGAGAAGGAGAAGGAGAAGGAGAAGGAGAAGGAGAAGGAAGAAGAAGAAGAAGAAGAAGAAGAAGAAGAAGAAGAAGAAGAAGAAGAAGAAGAAGAAGAAGAAGAAGAAGAAGAAGAAGAAGAAGAAGAAAGAGGAGGAGGAGAAGGAAGAAGAAAAGAAAGAAAGAAGAAACAATGAAAAATACAAAGAAGGAAATCAAAACAAACAAGTAAAAGACAAATAAGACCTCTCCCCCACAAAAAAAAAAAAAAAAAGGCCAAAAGAAAAAAAATCCACAGAAATACTAAGTTTGTTGTGTGTTGGTCAGCTACTCCTGTACATGGGGTCTGCCAAGCAGTGTGATTGATAATAGCCGGGAAGGCTTCATTGGAGAAACTGGATTTTTCCTTTGCCAACCAGTGTTAATAGTAGATAACTTCTTGGTTAGTAATGGGATCCCACGTCCACTCCCCATCTCAGTGCTGAGCCCTGGTTTGGCTTGAACTTCCACAGGTCTTAGGAGTGCTTGCCACAGTCTGTGAGTTCATATGACCATCGGTCCTGTTGGATCTGGAAGACATCAATTACAATGACTTTTAACGTTTATTTTATATATATAATGTTCAACAGTAGCTCCCAGGCCAGGGAAAAAGGGAAAGATGTGTGTTAATGGGAGGCTTTTGCACTGCAAATGAGGCACCATAGTAACCTGTGAAGTAACGTTGTGATAAATAAATTAAATATGTTGAAAGAACACATTGTGCCTGTCCTAGTCAGGGTTTCAGTTGCTGCAACAAAACACCATGACCAAAACAACTTGGAGAGGAAAGGGTTTGTTTGGCTTACACTTCCACATAGCTGTTCATCATCAAAGGAAGCTAGGATAGGAATTCAACAGAGCAGACACCTGAAGGCAGGAGCTGATGCGGAGACCATGGAGGGGTGCTGCTTGCTGGCTTGCTCAACATGGCTTGCTTGGCCTCTTTCTTATAGAACCCAGGACCATCAACCCAGGGATAACATCACCTATACTGGGCTCTCCCCCATCAATCACTAATGCCCTGAAGCTGAATCTTATGGTATCATCTTCTCTATTGAGGTTCCCTTTTTTCAGATGTAGCCAGAGCTACATGTCCCTACTGACAACAGTGAAAAGAGACAAATGCAGGCCATCATCACTCTGTGTTTCTATGTCATTAGAGTAGAACAGAGTTCAGGCTGCTAAGTTCCACCAAGTGCAGCCAAAGACATGAAAATATATGCATAATGGGTCTGTAGTCCCAGCTACTCTGGAGGCTGTGCTGAGAGGAATGAATGAGCCTAGCACCTCTGGGTCAGCCTGGGCACTATAGTAAACCCATCTCAATACAATAACAATAATCATTATCATCATCATCATCATCAATCACACAAAATGGGCTGACTCAAAGTTAGAGACTTACCCGAGAGACCTAGAGGGAAGGGGTGGGGAGAACCAAGGGACAAATGTGAGGAATGGAAACAGATGACAACCCAGTAAAGAAAGCCAAATAAGGACATGGGTAATTCTGATTAAATTATAAATGTACTAACCACCCAGTTTCATGCTAATGTGCAAGAAACTCATTTTTGCTTGCATTTAATTTTTATTTTTATGCTACAAAAGTTTGTTTTTTTAATTTCTCTAAAAATTTTATATATCATGTACTATTTTCTTTGTATGGGTGTGCACATGCACACACGCACTCATGCATGGCACACATGTCAGAGGACAGGTTTGTAGAGTTGGTGCCCTCCTTCCACCTTTACAAGGTGTACTGCCTAGTCTTAGCTGCCAACTCAGCATGGCCTGGAATCACCTTTGGTTTTAATTAGAATGTTTTTCATACAATATATTTAGATTCTATTTTTCATTGCAGTGAATCATTGTCTGGTTTGAGACCTCTGGCTTCTGCTACTCTATCAGTAATGGAACCTCACTGGGACTCCTCTCGGACATGCTATTGTTGTTGTCCTGTGTCATGGAGATCCTGCAGTTTTGGATCCGTGAAAACAGCCCCTTCATGCATGCCAGAAGTTCATCGGTATATGTTGGGGTAGGCCAATTCAAAGCCCTGAATCTGGGCCTGAGATGTACCTGAACTGGTCAGCCTATAAGCTCTCCCATTCTCACAGTCTGAGGCCAGCTCACCAGCAACATTCGCAACTAGAGAAAGGTCTACCCTGCCTGTCCCGGCAAGACACAGGGCCTGTTCCCCCAAGTGTTGCAGCTGGTGAGGGATATGGCAAGATCCCCCCACTCTCATAACCCTGGGGCCAGCTCTCCCACCTGCCATCAATGGCAAGGAACAAGGGAGAGGAGGAGGACATCATCTGAGCCACCACCCAGCAGACAAGACTGAAAGGGTCACCAAGCTCTCCTGCTCTCACGCCCTTGCAGCTGGCTCACCCACAGCCCCCATATCCAGGGCCAGCTCTACTGTGCTGCCCAGGCAAGGTGCAGGGCCAGCAAGAGACAATGTTTAAAGTGTTTGAATTTGAAAGGCTGTGAGACTTTTAAAGTTTGTAAAATGTTTTCTATTGTGATGTCTTTATTAATTTGTAATCTTGGGTTGTAAACAAGAAAGGCAAGGTTGTGGCTTAACAGTTATGTGTTTGTGTGCCAAAGCTGACAAGGGGGTTAGCTGTCCTGGCTAGGTTTATGCCAACTTGACACAAGCTAGAGTCATCAAAGAGGAGGGAGCCTCAACTGAGAAAATCCCTTCATAAGATGGGCTGTAGGCAAGCCTGTGGACATATTCTTTATTAATGATTGATCTAAAACCCCATGACACATGGTAACCTAATAAAAAAAGTTAAGAGTTTGATGAAATAAAATCTCAGTATCAGAGGTGTGCTACCTTCCTATGAGTTCTTGATATGGGAGGTCCAAGAGATTCCCCAAAACAATACAACAAATGCCACTAGTGCTGGTTGTCAAGCAGAACGAAATGGTAAGGCCTAATTGCTGAAGGCACCATGTGTCCTGCCTACAGGACATAGAGAAATCCAACTGGAGCTGGACTGGAAGATGCTCTGAAGGCTACTGGTAGAGGATTGTCCTCAACATGCTTACTCAGCTGTGGACCCTGGGTGCAATAACACCAACCAGCTCAGGAAGGTGTATCCACTGGAGCAACTGTGGCAAGTCTATTATGGGCAAAAGTAACTGCTTTCTGATTGGCAATGAGATACAGTCTTCAAGAGAGAATTCATGTCAGGTATCATAAGTCTGTTCAGAAGCCTGTGACTGAGGAGGAGACAAGCCCTAGTGGGGAAACTTCTGGAATTGTTCTGTTTAAGTGTGCAAGCCGTCCCCATCAAACTGTTTTATGCCCATAAATCAACTTTGCTGTCAACTTTAGTGAGGTAATCTTCATTTTACAATGATTAGTGGTGATTGCAGTGATTCATAACCAATCAGAATGCTTAAAATAAATGACTGTTCGATACTCAGCCAGAAATGGGAGATAGATAGGTAGATAGATGGATAGACAGATCACCAAGACTCAAGAAACATTAAAGGGGGGGGGGGGGGAGAAAATGGAAAGTGCCAAAGGAAGTGTGCATGTGGGAGTTAGTGAGGTTAGTTAAGGATAGGGGGTTAGGCTTGGATTTAGACTCCTGGCTGATGGTTAGGGTTAGATTAGGGTGAGGTTTAGGGAGCACCGCACCCTGAAGATTTATGGGCAATTACTTGCTAGTTGGGGAAATAGGAACATAACAATTAGGAGGTACCCATATTCCAGTAAACAAACCGTCACCTACACTCAATTAAGGAATCCTAGTAAAGCTCATTGAGTCATATAAAAAAAAAAAAAAAAAAAAAACAAGACGCTGGTGAGATGGCTCATTGGGTAAGTGTAGGCCTGATGACCCAACCTAACATCAATGCCCAGAACTCATAATGAAAGGCAAGAAGGGTTCCCAAGTGTTCTTGGATTTCCACACATATATGAGATTTCATGGAATGCGTGGAAGTGCACACACACACAGTAATAAAAATAATAGTAAAGTTTTTAAAGACTTGAAAATAGAATGGGGGGTGCTTGTAGAAGAGGAATGTAGGGCATCAGGAGGAGTGCAGCAAAGACAACAGAAAACAATGGGAAGATGGGTATGCTTAAAACACATTGGGAACATGTATGAAAAAAAAAAACCAGTGTTACCATTATTATATGTAATTAATAAATTCTACCTTAGAAGCTTAAAAGGAAAGCAGAAGTGGCTATTTTGTGAGGTAAAGTAGACCTAAAGACAAAGACTATCAAGGATAAAGAAGAATCTTATTAATGACAGGAGATAACTAACCTAGAACATAACAATTCTAGCTGTCTATACTCCTAGTCACAAAGCTTCAAATTGAATGTGGCAACGACCAGCAGACATATAAGGAGACATAGTAAACTCTTAGTCAAAATTTGAATTTTACCATACCTTGTCAAGTGTTTGCGGGGGACACTGTGAACTAACTTGTTCTCCTTATTCCTCTAAGACATTCTTCCCAACAGAATGCACACCCCTTTCACACTCCAAGAACACTTAACTAAGACAGGCCATACTGTGGGTCAGAAGATAGATCTCAGCAAAGTTAAAATGACCCGAGGCCGCAGTATAATTAAATTAGGAATCAAGAATAACAGTGTATCTGAAAACCCCTGAAATATTAGGAAATTAAACACATACTTCATGTAAAAATTTTAAAAACATGATATAAAAATCGTGACATGTTAACCCTGCTTCTAATACAATCAAGGATAAGACAATGGTTATCATCAGCAGTGTTTTATATTGTTTTGGGGAATTTAACTAATGTGACAAGGCAAGAGAAATAAATAAACAATGTAAATATTGGAGAAGAAAAGAATTGTTTTTCACTGCTCTTAGGACAAGACCAAGTAGGTTCCGTTTGCCCTTCATCACGCTAACATGGCCCAATGGCTATAGCCTGATGTTCACATGTTTTAAGTGTTTTTATTTAGTAGGGGTGGTTCAAGCCATAGCGTGCATGAAATGATCACAAGACAACTCATGGGAGTCAATTCTTTCTACTCTGTGGTTTCCAAGGATAGACTTTTGTCATCAGGCTGGGTAGCAAGCACCTTTACTCACTACGCCTACGTAATTACCATCCCCAACACTGGTACTTGGGATTGCCCTAGCTAAAATGTACAGAGAAGTCAAGGCTATAGTAGTTTCTGATTTATCATTGCTTCGGACGTGTTTACTACATCATCATCAGTCTGATCTCATTATTCCCCGTAATATAGTTTAATAACTCCCTGAGTAATTTACTTTGATTACAATTGGGGTTGGAACTCCCTCACCTTTGTCTTTTGAGGCTACTTGAATGGTTTGAATTGCTTGTTGAGTACTTTCAATGTGTGTGAAGAAGAATATAAAAAGACTTTGGGGAATTGACCTTAGGGTCCAGCAAGCTTGGTGGCGAGAAGTGCTATGTAGAGGCTACTGTGTGTCAGAATGCACAGCCCCTGCTTTGCTCTCCAGAGCTGGACATGGGACAAGTCTTCAGCTGTGCCTTTGCTAAGATGTCATGCTCTACTTCCATTGAAGCTTTTAGAAGCAATGTTGAGTCAAACATTATAGAAATGGCAGGTTTCCTTTCTGCAGGTCTTCGTATTAATGAACCAAAGCTCTTAAGAGGAAGCAGGGGATGACAGAGTGAAAGCTATGCTAACAGTGTATTAACAGGTTGACTAATTCAGGCTTTAAAATGTCAAAGCCAACCTCACTCTTCACTTCTTCCCAATCTTCTACACCCAGTGGCTCATTTCTTCCTTCTCTTCGACATTCCACTTCTGTCTGTATTTCTTGTGACATTTCAAACACAGAAAACCAAACCAAATCCTATTTATGATTACAATTTACGATCACATTTTTGTCAATGTTGCAAAGGCATAAGTGGACTACTAAAGAGCAGAAGATGGGGAAGGGAGGCAGGCAGAGGCATGTAAGTGTATCCTTGGCAAGAGAAGACACTGGAAGGAAAGACTCTCTGCTCAGCACTCAGCCCTACACTGTTCTCTTTTTAAAGACACTTAAAGAGTAACAGCGTTCGCTGAGGCACAGGCCCGCAGAGCGCACGCGACCCGGTTCGGGTCCCGATCGCGGGGACTCGCCTCTTGGACGCCGCCCCGAGTGCCGGGACCCCGGCACGCTGCAGCGCGCGGGCCGCACTCCGCATCGCCGAGCTCCGCCAGCCTGGCCCGTGGCTTTGGCCTCCACGGAGCCTGGTCTCCCGGCCTCCCTTCATGTTTCTCCGCATCCTTCCAACACCCTTCCTGCTGCTCCACCGCCTCCCATTCATTGCATCCGTTTCTCCTTCCCGGCTCGGTTCTTCTCCCCACAGCCTCCCCGGCCGGACCCCGCCACCTTCTTGGGGTTCTCCGTACATTCATGGAAGTTTAGGGCCTGGACCGTGGCCCGGAGTCTGGCCTGAGAGCGCAGCCCGCGCTGCTGGCAGGGCAGAGGAAGATATCTGCGCTCAAGCGGATGATGTGGGTCTCCAATCGCTCTCTGATCGCCTTCATCTTCTTCTTCTCCCTCTCCACGTCCTGTCTCTACTTCATCTATGTGGCTCCAGGCATCGCCAACACATACCTCTTTATGGTACAAGCTAGAGGTATCATGCTGAGAGAGAATGTGAAAACAATTGGACACATGATCAGACTGTATACCAATAAAAACACTACGCTCAACGAAACGGGGATTCCTCAGTGTCAATGTAAGTGAGATCAGTTTTGATGAAGTCCATCAGCTCTTCTCCAAGGACTCAGACATTGGGCCAGGAGGCCACTGGAGGCCCAAGGACTGCACGCCCAGATGGAAGGTGGCAGTTCTCATCCCCTTCCGAAACCGCCATGAACATCTTCCGATTTTTTTCCTGCACCTGATTTCGATGCTCCAGAAACAGCGGCTGGAATTTGCCTTTTATGTCATCGAACAGACCGGCACACAACCATTCAATCGTGCAATGCTCTTTAATGTGGGTTTCAAAGAGGCCATGAAAGACAGAGCCTGGGACTGTGTGATCTTCCATGATGTGGATCATCTGCCTGAAAATGATCGGAACTACTACGGATGTGGAGAGATGCCGAGGCACTTTGCAACGAAGCTGGACAAGTACATGTACATTCTTCCCTATACGGAGTTTTTTGGTGGGGTGAGTGGCCTGACAGTGGAGCAATTCAGGAAGATCAACGGCTTTTCCAATGCCTTCTGGGGGTGGGGAGGAGAGGACGATGACCTTTGGAACAGAGTTCACTACGCTGGCTACAATGTAACCCGGCCAGAAGGAGACTTGGGAAAATACATATCTATTCTTCATCACCATCGAGGGGAAGTACAGTTCTTAGGATGGTATAAATTACTTCGGTATTCCAAGGAGCGGCAGTACATCAATGGACTGAACAATTTATTATACACACCCAAAAATACTGGTTGATAGGCTGTATACAAATATATCTGTAAACCTCATGCCAGAATTAGCTCCAATTGAAGACTATTAAAAGAAGTCATTCTCATGGTGGGGTAGACCACAGTGCTGGATCATGAACTTGGCTTGGAGTGCCCTCACCGTAAAAGTTAGAGATTGGGGTGTATCTCAGTGTCCCGGTCTGTAAAAAGAGCCAGCAATCCTTAATGTTTACAGCGCGGGCTCCATCAGTCACACTCTCCCACTCTCCCCGTGCTGGGAGCGTCCCCCCATGGCAAGCACTGTAGAGATAAGAACCCATTGTTTGGGACTGGAAGTGAAGAAAACTCCCTACACAGAGAAGATTTTTATACTGAAATCTATAATTTAATTCAAGAGAATACTTTTATTTCCGTTCAAACATATTTTGTACCTATGTGATGTAAATTAAATGTGTTCAAATTGTTGGAAAACAAGATGTCACAATTTTGCATGTAATTGGTTATGCCTTCATTGAACTTTTATAGACATTTCTTATTCGCATGGGGAAAAATGTAAATTTATGTCGCCAAACAAAGGTTAAGCCTTGTGTGAAATGAAGGAACTGTCAGTGACAGACAAAGATAATATAGTAACCCTTCTGTTCTATTGGTGTTCAGTTTTAGACCTTCATTCGCGCATAACTTTTCTGCCTGCCACGATTACCTGTTTTGTTTTGTCTATTTTTTCCCTTGCTTGCAGTCTCATCAGATCTTGCCAAGTCAACAGCCATATTGTTTATGCATACTGCATGAGTATTACCAAGAAAACCTTCCCAGTTGTAAAGTGACGTGCTGTACAGGACTTCTTCATGGTAAATGTCTCTATGTACCTCCGCGTGTCAGGGATCTTGTGCCTCAAAAAAACATTCCCAAGGTTGTGTTTATACACGGTTGTGTTTATACACGCTATATTTTTTTCAATCTCATAATGAAAACATTATTATTCCCACCTTAGAAGAACCAAAAGAGGGTATCTTCTTTTAAAAACTTTTTTTTTTGAAAGAAGGACTTTATGAAAAATCCAGTAGTGCTTATACAGATGAATTATACTATTAGATGAGAGATTAGATGCTCTATTTTTATGAAGATAAATGCTTAGATTAAAACAAACTTCAACTTTAATTCTCAGACATACATAGTTCCCTTTCACATCAGCTAGTCACTCCTACTGCTTTTATCACTTTTAAAAAAATCTTTGGTGTTATCCAATTTTTTTTCACTACAAGTATAATTTAATGCCCACCACCACCACCACCACCACCACCACCACCACCACCACCACCACCATGGTGCTGGGTATTGAGCTGAGGGCCTATAGACTTACCTTACAATCATTAATTGACTGTGTGGATATTGTGACTTCTGCTCACCCTCCACACTTGGGTGAGGTTTTCAATGACCAGACAACAACAAAGCCCAAATAGTGTTCTTACTTTGAAAATTGATTATAAAAATTCTTGAAAAATAGCCAAAAAAAGAAAAAATAAAAAAGCAGGCCAAAGACACAGACTGAGCTCATGATAGGAAATCATGGGATTAAGTGACTTCGAGGTATATTATTAACTTTGGCTATGAAGTCTAACAAAAGTTCCCATCATTTAGACTGCAAGAAGTTTTTTGTTTATTTTCTTTTTTAACCATAATGCATTGTCAGACAATGTGTGCATATCCATTATCAAAGATGTTATCATTTTTCCATTTTAACATTAATATTATATTCTCTCTACTGGAGAACATTTCCTATATGTTTCCTATGTGCCAAGCACAGTGTAATGTAAATATTTATCTGCTCTCATCTAAATTTGAATGTTTGGGTTATCACATCAACCCTATGTGATAGATAATACCATTACCACTTTACACACTGAGGCACAGGAGTGCACAGTATTCACTGAGGTCAGAACCAGGTCAGAGCCAGGGTGTGAAGGAAAAAAAAAAAAAAAAAAACAGATACAGGCTCCAGGCAGCAAACCAGATATAGAGGTGGAACCGGCCTTTACAGCTTAACTTCCAAGAATTCTCAAGGGCATGAGCAGCATCTGCCACTAAATCTTCTAAAGGAAAGAACAATGTTTCAACATGACTCGTAAAAAATAAAGTCCACCCAAGGGTGTGACCAGACTAGCAACTGCCACCTGACTCACAAAGGCCTGGCCAGAACATGAAACTCTCAAGAAGCCAAACAAACAACCCCATGGAAAGTCTCAGAATGGAGATCATATCATGGAGATGACAAAAATATAAAGTCTTTAAGGCAAGGAAAAATAACTAGAATCAATAACAAGGGTTGATTATAAAGTGCAAATACACCACTTAGAAACCAAAGAGTTGGCTCAGCAGGTGACAACACACAGGGTTCCTGAGGGCCTACGTTCAGTTTCCAGTACTCATACTGGTTGGCTCATAGTCACATGGAACTCCAGGTCTAGGAGCTCTGGTGTCCTCTTCCGGTCTCTATTTGCACCCAGATTCATGTACACATACCTCACACACAGACACTCATGAGTACACATAAATAAGACTAAAAATAAAGTTTTTTAAATGTACCGTTTGAGGTTAATGAAAAGATCAAATATATGAAGCATGGCCATAAAGAGGGAAGAGAACAAAGCCCAGAGAGGTAGCTTAACAGTTAAGAGCATGCACAGCTCTTGCAGAAGACCTGGATTCAGCTCCCAGGACCCATACCTGGCAACTCACACCTATCGATAACTCCATCTCCAGAGTGGCAAACGCTCAACACAAACACACGTTAATAAGGACATTACTAACTAAGGGACAGAGAACATATTTTCAGTGAGAACCATAGCCTGTATTCTCACTGAATCTATAGCCTGCCTTTAATAAGATAGACATTTTCATCATCAACTCTCCCAGCCCATCAGCATGAGCAGTGTTGGGGATCTCAGGTGTCTTCCTGTGTCTTTCCTTGGTCTTCCCATTGCAAAGGTCTTTTGCTTCTGGTGTTAGGCTTACTCTAGGGCTCTCTCTCTCTCTCTCTCTCTCTCTCTCTCTCTCTCTCTCTCTCTCTCTCTCTCTCTCTCTCTCTCTCTCATTCTTCCTCCCTCTTCCTCTAAACTGCCCCACTCTCATAGCGTGAATGAGGTTGTTTTCTTGATTTCTTTGTCAGTGTGTGTGCCATTGGTCTGTAGGAAGGCTACCAATTTTTACATGTTAATTCTGTATTCTACTTTGCAGAAGGCTTGGTTTTTTTGTGTTTTTGTTTTGGTATAGTTTTTAGAATTTTGTATCATACCATCTGTGAGTAGGGATACTTTGATTTCTATTTTCTAGTCATAACACTTTTGTTTCTCTGGTCTTATTGCTCTAAGACTTCATGCACCTTACTGAATAGGACTAGCAAGAGTGCTACCCTTGTCTTGTTCCTGATTTTAATGATAATGATTTGTATTTCTCTGTTTATCATGATGGTGGTTATTATCATATATAGCCTTTATTGTGCTGAGGTGTGCCCCTTCTATCCCTAGTTTGTCCATGACTTCTGTCATGAAGGGCTGTTGGTTTTCATCAAATCCCTTTTCTGTATCTCTCAAGGTGATCATGACATTACTACTTTTGAGTCCATTTATGTTGTGAATTATATACACTGATTTATGTATATTGAGCCACCCTGCATGTCTAGAATGACCAACTTGATCGTGATGAATGAACTTTTGTTGTCTTCTATGTTTCATTAGTTTAATTTATCTAAGTTTGTAAACCTTGTGAAGTGGAAATTTCTGGTTTCTTTGGAGACGCAGTTGTATCATGTGATATTTTTCTGCCAACTGTCTTATGAGAGGATATTTTGCTGGAGCCGACATGTAGAGATTTTTTGCTGAGGCAAACATCTGAGGGGATATGTGATGTTTAGAAAGAGTATAAATAGAACCCAACAGACAGTGAATGACACTCTCGCATTGGTATGCCTTACAACACTTCGCTGGTCTTAACTGATCTTCGTTTATTGTGACTTTGAATAGGAAATGTGTCAAAGAACTTCTTATGGCACTCTGGCTGCTTCTTGCTGCTTCCTCAGACTCATGCCCATTCGGCAGAGCCTTGCAGTTTCTACTAGATCTGGCCGCTGCTACTGAGTCATGTGTGGTGTTTACCAATTAGACTGGATTGCCACTACTGACTTGTGTTTGGTGTTTGGTGTTGGACTGGACTGCTGATATCCTGACAACAAAGATTGGAATCACCCCAAAGAACTACTCCTAAACAAGTCAATATCCCCCTTGTCCCATTAACCATCTTTCTCCCCTACCTTTGGTTGGTGGGCTAGAGAGGGAAGTTGAAGCATTTAAGAACCCTTATTAAATTAGGCTTTGAAATATCTAAGCCTACAATATTGTTTAGCTTCCATTTGTTCTGTTTTTAAAATATTCCAGTTCTTTAATTTCTACTCCCATGGTAATTATTTCTCTCCATCTACTGATTTAGGGACTGGTTTGTTCTTGTTTTCAAAATAAATCTTCTAAATAAACTAATATTTACCCAAACATTCCTAGTCTGCACCCAAAAGACCCCAAGTGGAAATATCAGAGACACTAGCACATCTATGTCTATTGTGATACTATTCACAATAGCTAAGTTAGATACCAACCTTGGTGGCCAACAACAGAGGAATGAGTAAAGAAACTGTGGAATATATACACAGTGGAATTTTTTGAGCATAAAAAGAATTGAAGGTGTATCACTTTCTGGAAAATTAATGTAGCTGGAGAGTTATATTGAGTGAACTTAGCCCGTTTCTGAAACACAAATAATGTATGCTTTTTCCTCATTTGTGGTTTGTAGAGTTTATATAGGTTTACCATATACAAATATATCAAATGAAAGAAGTTAAACTATCTACAGGGACAAAGGGGACAAACAGGAAGAAGGCTAAAAAATGGATTACATATCTAAATTAACTTTTCAAAAGGCTTAACTTTTTTTTTTACAAGGCTTCATGGCATAAGCCTTTTGTCCTAGCTACTTTGAAGGCTGATGCAGAGGGATTTCAGTACATGGCCAATGTAAACAACTTAACAAGTCCTTGTCTCAAAGTTAAAAATAGATTCAATACATAGGACCAGAACAGAGAGAGAGAAAGAGAGAGAGAGAGAGAGAGAGAGAGAGAGAGAGAAAGAGAGAAATGATAGACAGATAGCTTTGTAAAAAGAATGACAAAAGAGTCTGTGCCCAGAGCTGATCCTGTGCACAGGAGCTCCAGAACCTAATACTGCAGGGAGAGAGCTGGTCTCCCAGGAGCTGGCACACCTATGAGCACAGGTAACACCACCACTTCTGCTCAAGTTTCTGGCCCAAGAGGGACCCGCCCAGAGCCATCAGGACACAGGAACCAAGGGACAGAATCCTTCAGATTGCCATCTGTGCCCCAGAGATGACCCTATGCCACAGCTCTCCACACCCAAATTTATCCCAGAGAGAACTGGTCTCCTAGGAGTACTGACACACAGGTTTGCAGGAGGAACAAGCCACAGTCAGAGATAGCAAGACCAGCTAAAACCAGAAATATCCAGATGAAGAGAGGCAAGGGCAAGAACATAAGCAACAGAAACCGAGGCTACTTGGCATCATCAGAACCCAGTTTTCCCACCACAGCAAGCCATGCATACTCCAACACACCAGAAAAGCAAGACTCTGATTTAAGATCACATCTCATGATGATGATAAAGGAATTTAAGAAGGACATAAATAACTCCCTTAAGCAAGTACAGGAGAACACAGGCAAACAGGTAGAAGCCCTTAAAGAGGAAACACAAAAGTCCCTTAAAGAATTGCAGGAAAACACAACCTGTGGTCTCCCTTCCCCCACCTGCTTGAACCTGCTTGCTCAAGGGTGGAGCTTCCTGCTCATTCGTCCTGCCACGCCCACTGCTGGACCCTGCCGCTTTGTTGCTTGGAGGCACACACGTGTTCGTCCTGCTACTGGACCCCAAGATTACTTGGTGGGAAATCGGGTTCCCTCCCCCTTCCTTTATAACTGAGTGTCTGGAAATAGTAAAATTGAGCTTTGATCAGAATGTTGTCTTAGCTTCATTCCCTTCTCTCGCCGCCTAGCCCCTCTTCTCTTCCAGGTTTCCAAAATGCCTTTCCAGGCTAGAACCCAGGCTGTGATCTGCTGGCCGGACACAACAACAACCAAATCGGTGAAGGAATTGAACAAAACTATTCAGGATCTAAAATGGAAATAGAAATAATAAAGAAATCACAAAGGGAGACAACTGTGGAGATAGAAAATCTAGGAAAGAGATCAGGAATCAGAGATGCAAGCATCATCAACAAGAGATACAAGAGAGAATACAAGAGATAGAAGAGAGAATCTCAGGTGCAGAACATACCTTGGAAGACATTGACACAATAGTCAAAGAAAATGCAAAGAGCTCCTAACCCAAAACATCCAGGAAATCCAGGGCACAATGAGAAGACCAAACCTGAGAATAATAGGTATAGAAGAGAGTAAAGATTCCCAACTTAAAGGGCCAGTAAATATCTTCAACAAAATTATAGAAGAAAGCTTCCCTAACCTAAAGAAAGAGATAAACATGAACATACAAGAAGCCTACAGAACTCCAAATAGACTGGACCAGAAAAGAAATTCCTCCTACCACATAAAAGATAAAACATCGAATGCACAAAACAAACAAACAAAAAAATATTAAAAGCAGTAAGGGAAAGAGGTCAAGTAACATATAAAGGCTAACCTATCAGAATTACACCAGCCTTCTCACCAGAGACTGTAAAAGCTAGAAGATCCTAGGCAGATGTCATAGAGACTCTAAGAGAACACAAATGCCAGCTCAGGCTACTAAACCCAGCAAACCTCTCAATTACCATAGATGGAGAAACCAAGATACTCCGTGACAAAAAAAATAAATAAATAAATAAATAAATAAAAAAAATTGTTTTACACCATATCTTTCCACAAATCTGGCCTACAAAGGATAATAGATGGAAAATTCCAACACAAGGAGGGAGACTACACCCTAGAAAAAACAAGAAAGTAATCTTTCAACAAACCTAAAAAAAAAAAAAGATAGCCACACAAACATAATTCCCCCTCTAACAACAAAAAATAACAGGAAATGACAATCACTATTCCTTAGTATCACTTAACATCAGTGGACTCAATTCCCCAATAAAAAGACATAGACTAACAGAGAAGTTCTATCCTAGAAGACAAATTTAGAGGTGAGTGTTAGAAAAGGCAAACCCACTGCAACAGTTGTATAACTCAACCAATGTGTCCCATAAGATTCAGTATGGTGTGTCTTCATTTTGATTGATTTCTAGAAAGTTTTTAAGTTCATTATTTCTTTTTTTTCCCCTGACTAAGTGATCATGGAGAAGAGAATTCTTTAGTTTACATAACAACTTTCTGTTGTTACTGTTGTTGTCAAAGACTGTAGGTGTCTGTAGTTCATAACCTCCTTTAGTCTCAATATGTCTCTGTTTAGTTACCAGTTTGACAAGCTGTCCATTGTTAAGACTGGGTTACTGAAGAACCTCACTATTATTGTGTGAGTTTGAGATGTGATTTAGGCTTCTTGATGTTTCATTTATGAATGAGGTTACCCTTGCATTTCAGGCATAGATATTTGGAACTGAGGTGACATGTTGGTGACATTTTTGTTTGGTGAGTTAGAAGTGTCTCTTTCTTTTGATTATATTGAAAGTCTATTTTATTAGATATTAGAATGGCACCTCCAGCTTGTTTGTTGTATCTCCTGGCTTAGAAACCCTTTTTCCAGTCCTTGGTTCCTAGGCAATAACTACCTTTGTTGCTGAGGTGTGTTTGTTTTATGCACTGGGATGATGAATTATGTTTACACATCTACTCAACCTTTCTCTTTTTATTGGTAAGTTGAGTCCATTTATGTTGAAAGAAATTAATGATCAATTTTTATTAGTTCCTGATTGTTAAGTATTGTTTTAATGTGTATTGTAATGCTAATTGTTGCCCCCCCCAAGACCTCCTTGCCCAAGAGAAGAGAGAATCTGAATGTAGAACCAAGTGATGCTATGTAACCTTGTCTCAAGTTATTTCTGATTGGTAAATAAAGATGCCAACAGCCAAAAGAAAAAAAAAGAAAAGAAAGGAAGGAAGGAAGGAAGGAAGGAAGGAAGGAAGGAAGGAAGGAAGGAAAAATGGAAGGAAGAACAAAAAAGAATGACAAGAAAATACAGATTTGACCAGTACCCTGGAGCTCTTGACTCTAGCTGCATATGTATCAAAAGATGGCCTTGTCGGCCATCACTGGAAAGAGAGGCCCATTGGACATGCAAACTTTATATGCCCCAGTACAGAGGAACGCCATGGCCAAAAAGTGGGAATGGGTGGGTAGGGGAGTGGGGGGGGGGGAGGGTATGGGGGACTTTTGGGATAGCATTGGAAATGTAATTGAGGAAAATACGTAATTAAAAAAAATATTTAAAAAAAAAAAGAAAATACAGATTTGAAAAAATATTTACACAATAATCTAAACCCATTCTTGCAATTTCAGCACTAAGAGGTTGAGCATGGAGGGTGCAGTTGAGTCCTATTTGGACAACAAAGTCAAACGCTGTATTAAACAACAACAACAAAATGACATATCTAGGAAAAATGCCTATAAAACATGCACACAGAATTTTTAGAACTTGAAAAAATTGTTTTGATAGTTTAAGTTCAATTTTTAAGGTATATGTCTTTCTGTCTGTTTGTGGGTATGTGCACATGAAGGTTGGTGTCCATAGGGGCACTGGATCCCCATAAAGCTGGAGTTACAGATAGTTGTGAGTTGCCCAGGGCTCTGACAACCAGACTCCATCCTCTGCAAGAACAGCAAGTGCTCTTAACTGCTGAGCGGTCTCTGTAGCCCTTCAAAGAGTATTTTTAAAATCCAGTTTTGTACATGGGGCCAAAAGCCTTGGCAGAGACCATACTGGAGACAATAGCTAGACAGGGAAGATGCCTGTAAAAAGATAGCTGTGTCATATGACTTCACAAAAATACAAATTAACAATGAGGTTATCATACTGATGCATAAAGCATTTTATCTTCATATTTTAAGTCAGAGTTTGATTGTTTTATGGTCTGTCTTAGGGTTTTACTACTGTGAGTAGACACCATGACTAAGGCAACTCTTATAAGCACAACATTTAATTGGGGCTGGCTTACAGTTTCAGAGGTTCAGTCCATTATCATCAAGGTAGGAGTATGAAAGCACCCAGGCAGGCATGGTACAGGAGGAGCTGGGAGTTCATCTGAAGATCGCTAGAAGAAGCCTGGCTCTCAGGTTGTTAGGAGGAGGGTCTCATTGTCCACCTTTACTGTGATACACCTTCTTCAACAAAGGCACAACTACTCCAACAAGACCACACCTCCTAATAGTGCTACTCCTTGGGCCAAGCATATTCAAACCACCACAATGGTCCATAATGTATTAATACCTATCAGTGTTTTAGTTTAGTTTTGCTTTGTTTTGCTTATATAATAAAGGAGAAAACAAGTGTTATATAATAAAGGGGGTTTTTTGTTTTGTTTTGTTTTTAAGTGCAGAGCAACAGGAACACCATTCACTGCCACATGAATGATGATTCATGCAGCCTCTCTGGGAAGGGATTTTTGAGGTTTCTTACAAACTGAAGCATAATTGTGTGTGTGTGTGTGTGTGTGTGTGTGTGTGTGTGTGTGTGTGTGTGTTGTGTGTGTATGTATGTGTGTGTCTGTGTCTGTGTCTGTGTCTGTGTCTGTGTCTGTGTCTGTGTCTGTGTGTGTTTCCTGAGCTGAGACAGGGTTTCTCTGCCTGGCTATCTGGCTGTCCCAGAGCTCAATCTGTAGACCAGGCTGACCCCTAACTCAGAAATCTACTTGCCTCTGCCTCCTGAGTGCTGGGATGAAAAGCATGTACCACCACTGCTTGGCTAACATACTCTTACCAAGGTTCTATTACTTGTCCTTTCTAATATTTACACAAAGCAATTTAAAATGTACCTACATAACAACTTGTGTGGATGTTTATGAAACATTCATCCTGCTGCTTGTGCAGAGTACCCAGGTTCAATTCCCTGCACTCAAACCTTCTGTAATTGCAGTTCCAGGTGATCTGATACTTTCCTCTGGCCTCTTCAGGAGTCAGGCATGTCCATGGTACACATACACTCATGCATGCAAACACCCATACACATAAGTTAGAAATTAATAAATATTGTTTAAAGTTGACCATCTAAATTTTTTTTTAATTTTTGGATTGATCCATTTAAAGGAGTTATTTGTTTAAAATAAAAACATTGGATCCATTGGAGGATGAGCACTCCTGGCCATCTGGCCCCTCACCCAAGATATGGGATCCTCCTCTTCCTGGGGACTATAATGATGATTGGAACGAGTTAGGGTAGGGAACAGAGGATGTGCTGCTGCTGGCTGATTGAGAAAGGAGCACCTTTGTTTCCTGGGAGTGAGGACATGCGACATGAGTTACCAGAGTCTTGGAGAAAAGACAGGAACTCTCTAGAACTAGACAGTGGCCTGGAAAACCATATCAAGATTTTCTTTCTCATCTTTTACAGATGGTCAATTGTCTATGATTGATGGAGAGGCAGAAGTACTTGTTGTTAAGCATCTGGCACATGAGAGCATCAATGCTGCATGCTAGACTGCTATCTGCCCCTTTCAAGAGAAAGTTGATTATTAATGATTACAACCATTTCTATGCTGATATTATGCCTTCACATACACAAGGGTTAACTCTGGCTCTGGTACTACAGGAGCCTCAACCATTGGCAGTCATTCGACAAGGAAAAAGAAATAAATAATGACAAATAGCCCAACTTGATGTCAAGAGTTACTTGTAAAAAGAACTAAAGAGTTCTTTAATCTTGCCTTTATTTTACATTTTATGGATTGTATTCTGCTTTCTAAATAATAATGATGATGATGTTATTATTATTATAGTGCTGAAAGACCTGTTTACAAAAAAAATTAAGGTTATATCAACACTTTGAATTTGCATTTCTCATTTTAAAAATTAAAATTTTTTGTTAAATATTTTAGATGACTTAATACTGGTTTCTGCTATTTTATGCCCTGTAAAATATTAAACAACTAGCAATGTTCCTACATACATTGTCAAGCCTTTTCAGGAATTTTGCCAACAGATTGATATAACCCACAGCACACACATTCCATATAACCCGCAGTCAATCCTTTGTGGAAAGAGCTAATATACAACTTAAGTGTTACTTAAAAATAAAAGAGTATAACTATTCACAATATTTTATCTTCTATTTTACATACTTAAATTTTCTTTAAATGTGGGCAAGGGTGGTCTTACTGCCGAAAACTGTTTTAGGGCCACTCCCAAACAAGCCAGAACCACTGTTCTTTAGAGAGGTGTCTGGCCAATTGAAAGGCCTTACTCCTACTGGAGCTGAGGCTGTGTGTGGTTTTCTCCTTCAGGGTGCTGAAAAGCTGGGTGTGGATATCCGAAAGACTGACTCAACCAGTGGAAGGTGGACTAGGAGGTTCCAAAGCTTCTGCAGAGGCTACACCTGAAGAAAAGAAAGAGGATGGAGCAATGGAACAAAACCCAAAGGACAGGGCCTCCCTACCAGTGGTGGATCACTGAGGAAGTCTCAGGGGAAGGGTGTGGCTGAAGAACTACTGTGTCTGCCACCTTGTCTCTGTTGAATGCATTTGTCACTGCTGAGAATCCCCTGGGCTTACGTACCTGATCCTCCTGGGCTTCACTTTGTTACCTGGGAAGGGGATAACATCCCTGTTCATATTAATGACTCTGAGATCTTGGATGTCTCCCACCACTAACCATAATGTTCCCTAAGCAAAGATGGTCAAATGACAATTTAAGTATTAGTGTTCAAGCCCTGCATGATAAAACATCAACCATTCAACATTTGAAATGAGATAAATCACCCTCCTCCAAAGCTCTCATTTGCACCCTATTACAGACATTCACTGTGATGGGCCTTCCCACACTGCTGACAACGAATAATGATTCATCTTTTACTAATAGGAATTTTAAGAAATTCTGTTATGAGGGGCAAATTCAACATATCACTAGATTCCATTACAACCTACAGGTTAGACATTTGTAGAATATGCAAACTCCACCTTTAAGAAAGCAACGTTCAAAAAGGGAAAAACAGCTTGATCATCCCCCCAAGATAGTCTCACTATTATTTAATTTAAAAAAAAAATTCCCTAACCCTATTTATTACTATTTATTACTAACCCTAACCCTATTTATTACCCAAGTGTCCCATCATTTCCAGGATGCTCAGCCCTACATGTGGCCACTGTCCTGTCCCATATGATATACAGAACTTGATTACTGGTTACCAAGATGAAAATTTTCAGACATTTTCTAAGCAGTTGCCTGGAACCTCAGGACAGGGAATAACAAAAGAAATTGCTGATGTCTGACAAGGCACAGACCCTCCTGATGGCGAAGCATCAATCATTGCACTCTTGGGTATAGCACTGTACTTGTCATACATCTTTTTGTACTTGTCCTAGGATTTCAAATGGCTCCAAACAAGAATAAATACCCTAAAGTTTAAAAAACAAAACAGGTTGAGAGAATGACCCATGGTGAACAATGCCTGGAACACTGTGAGAGATGAGCGAGGGCGGGGGGGGGGGGGGAAGGGCAGAGAGCCTTTTACCTCTGGTGAGGTATTCAGTTCTCTGGATTGTTCTTGAACCTCATTTCATGCTTCCAGTGTTAAACATTTACTTTCAATTTATAAGACATGTTTATTCTTGTTGGATGCCAGATCATAGCTAAAGAACCTGAGCTGGATAGGACATTCTGTCTTGCTTTCCTGGATATAATCTATACTACATGCCAGGCAATTATGTTTAAATTAGTCTGTCCTGAGAAAGTTCTGGCAAAGGACTGTTCATATTTAGTATGTGCTTCCCGGCATTTATTTGCTTGTTTTCCTGATTGTGGTTTTTGGAACTCAAACAACCTTCCTTGGATGGTTGCTTTCTTTTATTTGTGTATTAAAGTACACTGAAACTGAAGTCAGATTCTCTACAGCATCAGACTATAATCTGCCCCATTCCTCAGGTCCTCAGATCCAAGGTCCAACAGACAAGATGTGCACAGGTCAGCAGAAGTTGACATGGGGCTAGAGAGATGGCTGGTTGATTAAGCAAGTTGTGCAAGCATGATGAGTGGAGTTTGAATATCAGCAGCCACATGCCTGAGTAGGTCTCATGTATACCTGCCACTCTAGCACTAAGAGAAACAGACACAGGAGGATTGCTGGGACTTTCAGCTCCCTGACTAGGCAAAACATAAGAGCCCGGGGTCCAGCAAGGAGAGTAATAGACTTTCCTCTGGTCTCCTCATGTGCACGTGTGCACATACTTGCACATACACATATATCCTTACAACACACACACACACAAAGCTTCAGGGAACTGAGGAGATATTTAAATGTGAATAAAATGAGAACATCTCCCCTCCACCACATACACACATACCCACAAGGTCGACAAGGTTTCTACCTTTGCACTACACTCCAGCAAGAAAATATAAGCTGCCAAAATTCATGGGCTACAGCAAAAGCAGGACAGGGGTCAGGGGAGAACTCCATCTGAGAACACTTGCCCAGAAAGATCTCAAATCAATAATCTAACATGACACTTCAAGGAAATGGGAAATCAAAACAACACAACAACAACAAACTAAACTCAAGTTTGAGGAAGAAAGACAAGTAATACATGCTAGAACAGATATAAATAGAGAGAAGGAAACCCAAAATGTGAGATAAACTCAATTGACAATGCTTGGGTTGACTGAGAAAAAAAAGAAAATCCTGAAGTCATCAATAAAAGAGGAAATAATGCTATGGATTTTATATAAATGAAGAGGCTCGTGAGAGAGTTTGGAGAAACATTTTACTCCAACAAATTGGGTAACTGATACATCTTTAATGTCTGTGACCCTTCCAAAGTTCATACAAGCACTGAATACGGAAAGCAAAGACATCATGAATCATAGTCCTTAAGGGATCATTGAGTCATAATGATTCACCATCATTCTAGGATCAGACACCCTTATTACAGGAGCCGTGACTATTCCTCTTCCAGTCCTTCTGCCACATGAAGATGCTGTGTCTCCCTCCTTTGGAGGGGAAACTGGCCTTCTTACCACATTTCCTCAGCATCACACTTCCTCAGTATTGCTTGATCTTGACCAATCCAGCCTCCAAAATTATAAGCAATACCCTTCTATTCATAGCCCATTCAGTCTTGTTATACCATAATAGGTATGTAACACACTTATTAGGTTCAGGTGTTCTGTTATAGCATCACAAATAGTTCAAGACAATAAACTGGATAAATGAACACATTCCTTGGAAGAGATAATCTGCCAAAACTTAATCATGAAGGAATAGAAAACCCTGAAGACTTGCAGTCAGTAAGTTTGACTTAGTAATCAAAAAAAAAAAAAAAGAAAGAAAAATTCAGTAATTGTCCAATAAAGAGAAAGCCTAATCTTATACTACATCATCAATAAATTCTATCATATGGTTGAATAATTAACACCAATATTTCTCAAGCTCTTTAAAGAAAAATTGAAAAGAAGAGGATGTTTCCTAAGTCATTCCCATGAGTCCTACTACCAAAGACAAGGCAGCACAAGAAAGCTATAGACAAATATTCCTTGTAAATAATAATACAAAATCCTTACAAAGATACTGGCAAACTAAATGCAGTAACATCATAAAAGAAGCCAAATAATCCCTATTTTCAGATGATATGATACATAGAGGATCCCTTTAATTATACCAGAAAATATCTAGAAACAACTATTTCAGCAAAAAGTGAAGTACAAAATCAACTTTAAAAAAAAATCAGTAGCCTTTGTAAATACCAACACACTGAGAACAAGATTATGGGAATACTCCCTTTTATAATAATATCAAAGACCAAAAAATATCTTAGAATAAGCCTAACAAGTAAATGACATCTGAAGTCTGTTGTGATCTGATAGGATGTATGGGATTATACCAATCTTCTTGTATTTATTGAGATTTGTTTTGTGGCATGGTCAGTTTTGGAGAAGGTACCATGAGGTGCTGAGAAGAAGGTATATTCTTTTGTTCTAAGGTGCAATGTTTTGATTATATCTGTTAAATCCATTTGGTTCATGACCTCTATTAGTTTCATTGTGTCTAGGTTTAGTTTCTGTTTAAATGACCTGTCCATTGGTGAAAGTAGGGTGTTGAAGTCTCCCACTATTATTGTGTGAGGTTCAATATGTGTTTTGAGTTTTAATAAAATTTCTTTTAGGAATATGGGTACCCTTGCATTTGGGGCATAGATGTTCAGAATTGAGACTTCCTCTTGGTGAATTTTTCCTTTGATGAGTATGAAGTGCCATTCCCAATCTCTTTTGATAAATTTTGGTTATGTTGATATATTTTATTGGAAATTAGAATAGCAACTCCAGCTTGTTTCTTGGGACCATTTGCTTGGAAAACTTTTTCCAGCCTTTTACTCTGAGATGGTGTCTGTCTTTGTCACTGAGGTGTGTTTCTTGTATGCAGCAAAATGCTGGATCCTGCTTGCATAACCAGTCTGTTAACCTATGTCTTTTTATTGGGGAATTGAGTCCATTCATGTTGAGAGATATTAAAGACCACTGTTTGTTGGTTCCTGTTACTTCGCTGGACTTCAATAACAACAAAAACAATAGAAAGACCACATGATCATGGAAATTGATTGATTCTCTACTCAAGAATAACTTGTTCAGGGAAGAAATAAGAAAAGAAACTAAAGACTATTTAGAATTCAATGAAAATGAAGACAAAGCATACCCAAACTTATGGGATACAATGAAAGTAGTGCTAAGAGGAAAATTTATAGCACTAAGTGCCCTCATAAAGGAATTGGAGAGATCCTACACTAGCAACTTAACAGCACTCTTGAAAGCTCTAGAACAAAAAGAAACAAACACACCCAAGAGGAGTAGATGGCATGAAATAATCAAACTCAGGGCTGAAATCAATTAGAAACAAAGAGAACAATACAAATAATCAACAAAACGGAGAGCTGATTCTTTGAAAATATCAACAAGATAGATAAACCCTTAGCCAAACTAAATAAAGGACACAGAGACAGTATCCAAATTAACAAAATCAGAAGTAAAAAGGGAGTCATAACAACAGAAACTAAGGAAATTTTAAAAATATATCAGATCTGCCGGGCATGGTGGCGCACGCCTTTAATCCCAGCACTTGGGAGGCAGAGGCAGGTGAATTTCAGAGTTTGAGGCCAGCCTGGTCTACAGAGTGAGTTCCAGGATAGCCAGGGCTGCAGAGAAACCTTGTCTCATATATATATATATATATATATATATATATATATATATATATATATCAGATCTTACTACAAAACTTACACAACAAAATTAGAAAATCTTGATGGAATGGATGATTTTCTAGACAGACACCACATACTAAAGTTAAATCAAGAACAAGTAAACTATCTAAACAGTCACATAACCCTTAAGGAAATAAAAATAGTCATTCAAAACCTCCCAACCAAAAAAAAAAAAGCCCAGGGCCAGATGGTTTTAATGTATAATTCTACCAGACCTTCAAAAAAGAGCTAATACCAATACTCCTCAAACTATTCCACAAAATAGAGACAAAAAGAACACCACCTAATTCATTCTATGAAACCACAGTTACTTTGATACCTAAACCCCACAAAGACCCAACAAAGATAGAGAACTTCTGACCAGTCTTGCTTATGAACATCGATGCAAAATACTCAATAAAATTCTCATAAACTGAATACAAGAAAATATTGACGCCTTTAATCCCAGCACTCGGGAGGCAGAGGCAGGCGGATTTCTGAGTTCGAGGCCAGCCTGGTCTACAAAGTGAGTGCCAGGACAGCCAGGGCTACACAGAGAAACCCTGTCTCGAAAAACCAAAAAAAAAAAAAAAAAGAAAATATTGAAACCATCATTCATTACGATCAAGTAGGCTTCATCCCAGGGATTCAGGGATGGTTCAATATACAAAAATCCATCAATGTAATCCACTATATAAAAAAATTCAAAGGAAAAAAAATCACATGATCATCTCATTAGATGCTGAAAAAGCCTATGACAAAAATCAACACCACTTCATGTTAAAAGTCTTGAAGACACCAGGAATTCAAGGCCCATACCTAAACATAATCAAAGAAATATATGAGCTGGCGAGATGGCTCAGTGAGTAAGAGCACTGACTGCTCTTCTGAAGTCATGAGTTCAAATCCCAGCAACCACATGGTGGCTCACAATGAGATATGACACCCTTTTCTGGTGGGTCTGAAGACAGCTACTGTCTACTTATATATAATAATAAATAAATCTTTGGGCTGGAGCAAGCAGGGACTGAGCAAGCAGAGTTGACTGGGGCAAGCAGGAAATTGGAAAGGAAGAAGTCAAGGTATCACTATATGTGGATAATATGAGAGTATAAATAAGTAACCCAAAAAATTCTACCAAAGAATTTCTACAGCTGATAAACAACTTCAGCAAAGTGGGTGGGTATAAAATTAACTTTAAAAACCCAGAAGCCTTTCTTTATACAAATGATAATCAGGCTGAAAAAGAAAATAGGGAAACAACACCCTTCACAATAGTCACAAATAATATAAAATATCTTGGTATAATAACCAAACAAGTGAAACACCTGTATAACAAGAACTTCAAGTCTCTGAAGAAAGAATTGAAGAAGATCTCAGAAGATGGAAAAATCTCCCATGCTCAGTGATTGGTAGAATTAACATAGTAAAAATGGCCATCTTACCAAAAGCAATCTACAGATTCAATGCCATCCCCATCAAAATTCTAACACAATTCTTCCCAGACATGGAAAAGGTAATTCTCAACTTCATATAGAAAAAAAAAAAAAAAAGCCAGGATAGAGAAAACAACTCTCAACAATAAAACAACTTCCTGGGGGAATCACCATCTCTAACCTCAAGCTGTACTACAGACCAATAGTGATTAAAAAAAAAAAAAAAAAAAAAAAACTGCATGGCATTGGTACTGAGATGGTCAGGTCGATCAATGGAATAGAATGGAAGACCCAGAATTAAACCCACAAACCTATGGACACTTGATCTTTGATAAAGAAGCCAAAAATATACAGCGGCAAAACGAAAGCATCTTCAATAAATGGTGGTGATCTAACTGGCAGTCTGCATGTAGAAGAATGCAAATTGATCCATATTTATCTCCTGTATAAAGCTCAATCCAAGTGGATCAAGGACCTCCACATAAAACCAGATACACTGAATCTAATAACAGAGAAAGTGGGAAGTAGCCTCAAACGCCTTGACACAGGGGAAATTTTTCTGAACAGAACACCAATGGCTCAGACTCTAAGATCAACAATTGACAAATCAGACCTCGTGAAACTGAAAAGCTTCTATAAGGGAAAGGACACTGTCAATAGGACAGAAGGGAAAACTACAGATTGGGAAAAGATCTTAACTAACACTATATCTGTTAGAGGGCTAATATCTAAAATACACAAGAAGTTAGACTCCAAAAATCCAAATAACCAAATTTTAAAAATGGAGTACAGAGCTAAACAGAGAATTCTCAGCAGAGGAATCTCAAATAGCTGGGAAGCACTTAAAGAACCAGGAGAAGGAATCTAAATATGCAGCAGTAGGGGCTAGGAGGGAAGGGGAACCTCTAGAAAGTCTCAGAAACCTGGGATATGAGAGGCTATCAGGACTTAATGGAGATGACATTAGGCAAAGTGCCTGTCTTAGTCAGGGTTTCTATTCCTGCACAAACATCATAACCAAGAAACAGTTTGGGGAGGAAAGGGTTTATTCGGCTTACACTTCCATACTGCTGTTCATCACCAAAGGAAGTCAGGACTGGAACTCAAGCAGGTCAGGAAGCAGGAGCTGATGCAGAGGCCATGGAGGGATGTTCTTTACTGGCTTGCCTCTCCTGGCTTGCTCAGCCTACTCTCTTATAGAACCCAAGACTACCAGCCCAGGGATGGTCCCACCCACAAGGGGCCTTTCCCCCTTGATCACTAATTGAGAAAATGCCTTACAGTTGGATCTCATGGAGGCATTTCCTCAACTGAAGCTCCTTTCTCTGTGATAACTCCAGCTGTGTCAAGTTGACACAAAAATAGCCAGTACAGTGCCCAACAGTGGGGAGATGGAACTGGAAGAGACCACCTCCAGTAGATAGACACAGCCCTCAGTTGAGGCAAAGGCCACCCACTCATCTTCAAATTTTTTAACCCATAATTGTTTCTGTCTAAAGGAAATGTAGAGACAAAAATGGAGCAGAGACTGAAAGAAAGGCCACCCAGTGACCAGCCCAGCTTGGGATCCATCCCATGAGCACACATCAAATCCTGACACTATTACTGAGGCCATATTCTACACACAGACAGGAGCCTAGCATGGCTATCCTCTAAGAGGTTCTACCAGCAGCTGACTGAGACAAATGCAGATACTTACAGACAACCATTGGATTGAAGTTGGGAACCTATATGGAAGAGTTAGTGGAAGGACTAAAGGAGCTGAAGGGTATTGATTGCAATCCCATAGGAAGAACAATAGTGTCAACTAACCCAGACCCCTCAGAGCTCCCAGAGACTGACTCAAAAACCAAGGAGTATACATGAGTGGTTTGTGGCCCCAGGAACATGTGTAGCTCCCACTAGAGAGGAGAGGAGGAGGGCAATACAAAAAGAGAAGGATGGAGGAGGGACAAGCAAAACAAAGATTGTTTGATAAAGACTCAAAAGAACTCATTAAAAGTTAAACACTTTATATATACAAATTATACATATTAAGGGAAGGTATGTTGTTAGGGCTAACAAAGTTCCCCACAAGAATCACAGACTAGCAAAAATTCCAGTACCACACATATGAAATCTCCTTTAGAATGGTTGATCAGGGTAGTCTAAGTAACTATCAAAACAACAGAGACTATGGATGTTACCCTCGGTTGCCCCTCAGAGATTCAAGGTAAGCCCCTATTGCTGAAAACACTACATACTTAGGACACAGGACTCAGATTATTCCAGATGGATCTAACCTGAGAGCCTTCCTGTGGTCTAGCTTCATTGGTACCAGCACACGTTCTTCAAACTGCCAAGAGAAGGAAGCAATTAAGAGTTCTACCCCACTTCAATAGATACAAAACAGTCTTAGTGGCTGTTCTATTACTGTGAAGTCACACCATGATCAAGGCAACTCTTATAAAAGAAAGTATTTGACTGGGGGCTGGCTTACAGTTTCACAGGTTTAGTCCATTATCATCATGGTATGGAACATGGTGGCACATACAGTGCTGGAGCAGTAGCTGAGAGAGAGAGAGAGAGAAACTGCTATGGGAAAGTTCATAGCATTAAGTGCTCTCAAAAAAAAATTAGAGAGATCTCAAACTAGCAATTTAACAGCACACTTTAAATCTCTGGAACAAAAAGAAGCAAACACACCCAAGAGGAGTAGATGGTAGGAAATAACCAAACTCAGGCTGAAACCAATAAAATACAAAGAGAACAATACAAAGAATCGTTGAAACAAAGAGTTAATTTTTTGAGAATATCAATGAGACAAACCCTTATCCAAAATAAAAGTCAGAGAAAAAATATTCAAATTATCAAAATCAGAAACAAAAAGGGGGCCATCATAACAGACAGCAAGGTATCCGAGGAATCATTAGTTCATACTACACCTATACTCCACAAAATTAGAAAATCGAAAGGAAATGGACAAATTTCTTGATCCCACTTATCAAAGTTAAATCAAGATCAGATAAACAATTTAAATAGACTTATAATCCCTAAGAAAATAGAAGCAGGCATTAAAAGTCTCCTGATCAAAAATATATAAGTCCAGGGTCAGACAGCTTCAGTATAGAATTCAAACAGACTTTCAAAGAAGAGCTAATACCAATATGCCTCAAATTATTCCACAGAATAGAAACAGAAGGAACATTGTTAAATTCAGTTTATGAGGCCACAGTCATCCTGATACCCAAACCACACAAAGATTCAACAGAGAATTACAGACCAATTTCTGTAGAACGTGTCTCTCATAAACACCACCTGTCATTTAAAAAGCTGATGGTCAATGAGCTGAGGCAGGAAATAGGAAGCAGGACAGTGGCAGCAAGAGAGAGGATTATGGGAAGCAGTAAGAGATAAAAGAAAGATACAGGGAGAGCTAAGAAAAACAAGATGGAAGACAGCCTGAGAAGATAGACATAAACCATATTCTCCATGATGGAGACTCTGAGGAGATGCTAAGAAGCCAGCCAATTGGGACTGAAGGAAAGGTTACTGACCACATGACAGACAGAATAGTTTAAATGGGTTAAATAGATTATGAGCAAGTCATGGAATGAGTCGAAGCTTGTGGACTAGGCATAATAATAACTAGACTCAGAGTCATTATTGTTGAGAACTAAAGGGCTTGAAGGAAAAATGGATTTAAAAATTGGTTTTACAAATTTCCTTTATGGACAGTGTAAATATAAACCAAATCCAAAAACACATCAAAATATCATCCACCATCATTGAGTAGGCTTCATCCCAGAGATGCAGAGATGGTTCAACATATAAAAATCTGTCAATGAAATCCATCATCTAGGGGCTGGAAAGATGGCTCAGTGGTTAAGAGCACTAACTGCTCTTCCAGGAGTCCCAGCAACGACATGGTGGCTCACAACCATCTGAAATGGAATCAGATGCCCTCTTCTGGTGTGTCTGAGAACAGCTACAGTGTACCCATATACATAAAATAAATCTTAAAAAAAAAAAAAAGAAAGAAATCCATCATATAAACAAACTGAAAGGAAAGGAAAAAGCCAAAAGTAACAACAAAACAAACAAGCAAACAAAAAAAACAAAAAACGTGATCATGCTGGAAAGGCCTTTGAGAAAATATAGTACCTCTTTATAATAAAAGTATTGGAGAAATTAGGAATACAAACAACAAACCTAAGTAAAGGAAACTTACAGCAAGCCTATAGTCCACATCAAATTAAATGGAGAGTGTTAGGGTCCGTGAATCACTGAAGAATGGTACCCCTGACTCAAATAGTATGCAAAAGCAAAGAATGTTTATTCCTGCATGCACGGGCCCAATTCCATGGGGATGGAAGAGCCCTGACTGAATTAGAAGATTTAGCTTTAAAGCCAAAAAGAGGAACAGTAGGGAGGGTAGGTGATCTATATCTTGATTGGTGGGTTCTATCTCTGGAGGTCTGGGTGATGCTATGATTCAGACTAACTATTCTTGCTTCATGCCAAGAAAAGGTATCTCTTGACCTCTTGGCCACAAGTCTGGCTAACTGTCCTCTTACAAGCTGGGGAAGGGTCCCTTTTACATAAGCCTGTGGTTGTACCAGCAACTGACTTGCCCAGTTCTGGGCAGTAGAAACTCAGGTCTAGTCTCCTGGATTGCTAGTTTGCAGCCTGTCATGGAGTCAACCTCTCTCAGGCCAGTTCATTCCTTTCAAGTGAAATTCAAAAGCAATTCCCCTAAAATCAGGAAGAAGACAAGGCTGTCTTCTCTCTCCCTATCTATTCAATATAGTACTTGAAGTTCTAGCTGGAGCACTAAGACAACTAAAGGAGATCAAGGGGATACAGACTGGAAAGAAAGAAGTCAAGGTATCACTATTTGCAGATGATATGATAGTATTTATGACCCTAAAATTCTACCAGGGAACTTCTACAGATGATAAGCAACTTCAGCAAAGCGGCTGGATACAAAATTAACTAAAAAAAAAAAAAATCAGTAACCCTTCTATATACAAATGATTAAAGGGCTGAGAAAGAGATTACAGACACAACATCTTTCATAATAGCCACAAATAATATAAAATGTCCTGGTGTAACTCTAACCAAGCAAGTGAAAGACCTGTATGACAAGAATTTTAAGTCTCTGAAGAAAGAAATTGGAGAAGATCTCAGAAGATGGAAAGATCCCCCATCCTCATGGAGTGGTAGGATTAACATAGTAAAATTGACCATCTTGCCAAAAGCAATCTACAGATTCAACAAAATCCCCATTAAAATCTTTACAGATCTTGAAAGACCAATTCTCAACTTCATATGGAAAAACAAAAAACTCAGGATAGCTAAAACCATCCTATACAATAGGAGAACTTCCGAAGATATCACCATTCCTGACCTCAGGCTGTGCTACAAAGAAATAGTAATTATAAAAAACACAGTTTTGGCATAGAAACAGACAGATTTGGGATTATCTGTATATACAAAAAAGAAAGAAAACCTCTTCAACCAATAGTGTTGTTCTAACTGAATGTGGGCATGTAAAGAATGCAAATAGATCCATATTTACCACCCTGCAAAAACTCAGGTCCCAGTGGATCAAAGACCGCAACATAAAACCAGACACACTGAACCTGATAGAAGAGAAATTGAGGAGTATCCTAAATGAATTGGTACAGGAGACAACTTCCTAAAGAGAAGACCAACAGCTCAGGCAGGAACATCAGCAATTAGTAAGTGGGATCTCATGAAACTGAAAAGCTTCCACAAAGCAAAGGACACTGTCAAAAGGACAAAATGGCAGCCCACAGAAAGGGAAAAGATCTTCACCCATCCCACATCTGACAGAGGACTAATTTCCAAAATATTTAAAGAACTCAAGAAACTAGACATCAGCAAACCAAATAATCCAATTTTTAAAATAAGGTGCAGGTCTAAAAGGAGGAATTCTCAACAGAGGAATCTGAGTTGGCTGAGAAGCACTTAAAGAAATGTTCAACATTCTTAGCCATCAGGGAAATGCAAATTATAACAACTCTGAGATTTTATCTTATACCTGTCAGGAACATTAAGATCAAGTGACAACTCATGCTGGTAAGAATGTGCAGCAAGGGGAACACTCCTCTATTGCTTGTGAGACTGGACATTTGTACAGCTACTTTGGAAATCATTATGGTGGTTTCTCAGAAAATTGGGAATCCATCTACCTGAAGACCCAACTATGCCACTCCTGGGCATATAGCCAAAGAACGTTCTACCATACCACAAGGACTCTTGCTCAACTATGTTCATAGCAGCTTTATTTGTAATAGCCAGAAACTGAAGACAACCTAGATGTCTCTCAACTGAAGAATATATAAAGAAAATATAGTACAATTACACAATGGAGTGTTACTCAGCTGTTAAAAAGCAATGACCTCATAAAATTTGCAAGAAAATGGATGGAACTAGAAGAAAAAAACATCCAAAGTGAAATAACCCAGACCCAGAAAGACAAACATGGTATGTACTCACTTATAAGTGGATATTAGCTATAAAGTAAGGGATAACTATAATCCACAGACCCAACGGAGCTAAGGAAGGATGGGGGGTGGCATGAATCTCACTGAGGAGAGGAAATAGAATGGACATTGTGAGTGGACAGGGCTGGGAGTGTTGGGGGGGGGTGGGTATGAGAACAGGAAGGATGGGTAGATGGAGGGAGAGAGTACTGAAAAAGACAACTGGAATTTGGACAAGCTAGAAACCTAGTGTAATAGAAACTCTCAGAAATTTGTGCTAAGACTCCTAGCAACATGGGATAACAAGCCCGAACTGGCCACCCTCTAAAACCAGGCAAGACTTCCCGTAAAGGGCTGGGACACCAACCCAACCATAAAACCTTTGACCTAGAATTCGCTCTGCTTACATGATGTGCTGGGGTTGGCTGAGTGGTAGTGACACAGGCCTTTAATCTAAGCACCCAGAAGGCAGAGGAAAATAAATCTCTGATTCCAAGGCCAGTCTTGAGAGAGAGAGAGAGAGAGAGAGAGAGAGAGAGAGAGAGAGAGAGAGAGAGAGAGAGAGAGAGGAGATGTGTAAAGGTAGTGTAGAAATTATGGGAGTGGACAACCAGTAACTGGCCCATCTTAAGAACCATGCCATGAGATAGAGTTCACTCCTGAGAGGGCCAGGACCCAGAGGCTGGGCACCCAGAGACCTAGGATAGAAAATTATTCCTAATGATACTCTGCTTTACTCATAGGTTTGGTGCCTAGCCCAGTTGTCAGCAGAGAGGCTCCATCCAGCAACTGATGGGAACAGATGCAGAGACCCACAGCCAAACATTAGGTGGAGTTCTGAGAATCCTTTGGAAGAGGGGACAAGAATTGTAGGAGCCAGAGGGTTCAAGAACAGCACAAGAAAATCCACAGAATCAACTAACCTTGGCTCGTAGAGGCTCACAGAGACTGAACTTCAACCAGGAGCCTGCATGGAACTGACCTAAGCCCTCTGCACATAGAAAACAACTGTGAAGCTTGGTGTTCCTGTGGGACTCCTAACTGTGAAAGCAGGGGCTGTCTCTGACTCTTTTGCTCGCTTTTGGAACCCTTTCCTCTTACTGGATTGCCTAGTCTAGCCTCAATATGAGGAGAGGTGCCTTGTCTTAACTGAAATCTTGATATAGTTGGTTGACTTCCATGGGAGAGAGGTCTGCCCTTATCTGAAATGAATCAGAGGATACATAGGGGCCCGTTCTTGTTCAAACCAGCACAGAAAAGGTGTGGCAAGAATTTATAACCAATTAAATTAGGAAAAGAAAGCCAAAAACAGTGTAGGAAGCAATCTGGTTTTAGGCTTTTGATACAGGTATAACAAGCCAGAGGATGGTGAGGAAATTCACAGATTGATCTGATAAAACGGGGTTTGATGTTTAGGGCTCAGAGGCAGCCAGCAGAGAATAAAGATCAGAGCTAAAACCTAGAAGGACAGGACTGCAAATATGAGCTGAAGCTTAAGGAGCCAGCTTACAGAGGACATACCCTGCAAGAGGAATAGAACTAAGGAGCCAGCCTACAGTCTTACTTGGGGACTAGGACCTCTTTAGTTCTCTGATACAGCTTTGTTTATTTCTTTGTGGTCTCCACTTTTCAATGATGTAAGAATTATTTGCCAATTTGGAAACTATCTTTGAGCCACTTATTTTTATAGCCTTTAGGGTTATGCTAGTGAATCAGCTCTGTGTAAGACAGGATGGACTGGTTTTAGTATTCTATGATTGTACTCTTCTCCAGGAACTGGGAGATTCTATTAGCTGGGAATTCTAAACAATTTTTTTCTTTTTTCCTTTTTCTGAAGAAAACAAAATCAGCAAAACAAAAACCATTATTCCGTGATAAGAATTTTCAACAAATTAGAACTAAAAGAAAAATACTTCAACGTAACAAAATCTGTATTTGAAAAGTTCACAACTAACCTCAAACTCAATGGTTTCTGAAAGAATGGGAGCTTTTCCTCTGAGATCAGGCATAAGACAGAAATGTCCAGTTTTGCTAAGCCTCCTCAACATAGAGTTATTCTACTTCAGTGGGTGAATGAAGGTGAAGGGGTGTGTCCACATTGGAAAGGGAGAAATTAAATTATCTTTGACCACAGATGACATGATTTTTTAAAGAGTTTAGAAAACACTAAGCCATTCTACAGGGGACAGGCGAAGAAAACTATTCAAAGTAATATGTGTAGTCTGCTAAGTGTCAGGATACAAAATTTAACACTCAAAAATCATGTTTGTTTCTGTCCATTAGCAATTATCAACCTGAAAGGAATTCCTTCACCTTTTTTTATGCATGCATGTGAATGCGTGTGTCTTAGGGAGGGGTGCACACCAGCTGAAGAGCCACCTGGAGTGTCACCTTCAGAAATATCATCCATATCTTATTGCCCTGGAGCTCAGCAATTAAACTAGACTGTGTGGTCATCAAGCCTTGAGTCTCAGGGGTCCTCCCTCTCTCTGCCTCCGCAGTGCTGTGATAACAGGCATATGCTACCACGTTGAGCATCTTTGTTTTTTGAAACAGGGTGTCATGATATTGCCTTGATTAGCCTGGAACTAGCCTAGACCAGGCCTCAAACTCACAGAGATCCGCCTAACTCTGCCTTCTAAGTAATGGGATTAAAGGCATGTGCTACCATGCCCTGATTGCACTCAGTCTTTTTACCTGGTTCTGAGGATCAAACTCAGATCCTTGAGTTTCAAGGTGTGATGGTGTGTATAAGCTTAGCCCAGGGAGTGGCTCTATTAGTAGGTATGGCCTTTGTTGGAGTAGGTGTGTTTCTGTGGGCACGGGCTTAAGACCCTCACCCTAGCTGCCTGGAAGTCAGCCTTCCACCAGCAGCCTTCAAATGAAGATGTAGAACTCTCAGCTCCTCCTTCACCATGTTGGTGGGACATGCTGGGATGTTATCATGTCCTCCCTTGAACCTGTGAACCTGTAAGTCAGTCACAGTTAAATGTTGTCTTTTATAAGACTTGCCTTGGTCATGGTGTCTGTTCACAGCAGTAAAACCCTAAGATACAAGGTAAGCCCCTTACCAACTGAGCTCTCTCCCCGGTCTCCTCAAAAAAAAATTTTTTTAGGGTCTCACAATAGCACCCTGAGGATTGTGATTCCTCAAATACCTAGATCATTTATGATCTAGGAGAGGAGGTCAATGAGAGAAAGGGGGGAGCGGGAGGGGAGAGAAGGAGGGGAGAACCGTTGTGCTAAGGATTTATCGCAGTAGGCAGAATTCTTACCTAGCATGAAGCCCTGGGTACAACCCTCAGAACTTGTGTAAAATAGACATGATAGAAAATATCTGTAAATCTAGCACTCAGGCTGCAGAGGCAGGAGGATCTTCAGCTAGTGATCCGAAGGTCCAACCGTGGAGCACGGTGTTGGGGAAATGGGAGAGAGAAGAGAGGGAGGAGAGAGATTAAAGAGGAGAGAAGAGAGGAGGGGGAGGAGAAGGGAGAGGAAAGAGAGAAAGAGATTTTGGGTATATTAACAAAAACTGAAAGCAGAGACTTGGATATTTGTACTCAAATGTTCATAGCCAAAATGTAGCAACAATCCAAATTTTTACCACGAGATAAATGCATAGATTAAATGTTTTATAAATACACAATAAAATAGTGCCAAGCAAAAGAAGTGAAAATCTGATACCCATAGAATAAAAATGAAATCTGAAAATGTTATGCTAAGTGAAACAAGACAGACACACAAAGGCAAACAATATGGAACTCCAATTACATGGGTACCTCCAGTCATCAAACTCACAGAGACAGGAAGTGGAGCAGAGAAGTTCCTGGCCAATGGGTGAATTTGGCCGTGATATTAAGAAGCTTGATAGTGCTTGGACAGCATAGTGGACTCTATAATCAAACAGTAGCCTAAACAGTATATGTTACATCATACATATTCTATTACAATTTTTAAAAAGGAAAACAAAATCCCTCACTAGTCTGCAAACCTTCTAATTTAACCATACACTATAACTATTTTCCTTTTCGATGGATATAACTTTATTTTTTGTAGTACCATACATTACAGAAGTAAACATTATGCATAACCATTGCCCAGCACTGACAACTATTAATGATTCTCTGCTTTACCTGCAGACAGGAGCCTAGCATAACTGCCATCAGAGAGGCTTCACCTAGCAACCGATGGAAACAGATGCAGAATCCCATAGCCAAGCATCAAGCAGAGCTTGGGGAGTCCTGTAGCAGAGGGAGAAGAATTATAGGAGCCAGAGAGGTCAAGCACACACACACACACAATTGAAAATAAAGACAGTGGTGGCGCACGCCTTTAATCCCAGCACTTGGGAGGCAGAGGCAGGCAGATTTCTGAGTTTGAGGCCAGCCTGATCTACAGAGTGAATTCCAGGACAGCCAGGGCAATACAGAGAAACCCTGTCTTGGAAAAAAAAAAAACATAAATAAATAAATAAATAAATAAATAAATAAATAAATACAGATCTTTAAAAAGACTACGTTTATTCTTATTAAGCCATGTGTGGTGGTACATATTAGTCATCTCAGATCACCATGACTGAGAAGGGATAAAGGCTTTAAGACCATAACAAATTGAAGGCTAGCTTGGACTACATGAAACCTTATTTCAAAAAAACAATTATTATCCATTAGTTCCTTACAGTTGGAAACCCCAAAGCTGTGGTTTTCAGATTAACAGGCAAGGTGAATATTATAGATTTTTTTTCCAGCCCATCTTCAAGTTTGATTTGTTGATATTATAAACCAAGAGGGAAGTTGTTTTGCACTCCTTGGAATAGAGATTTAGCTACCATTAACAAAAACCTCAACTAGCCAAGACTTACACAGAACATTTTCTTTTTCTTTCACATAACAGTCTGGAGATGGTCCCTGAGAGACTCACGCAGACCAGTCCATGAAATCGTCAGAAGATCCCTCCTATACTGCTATCCTCTTGACTATAGCTCCTGGTCCAAGGTTAGCCCACCACCTTGTCACTGGTGAGAAAAAGGAATAAGGACGGACTTATCCCTTTCCTTTTAGGACATTTGCCACTAGTTCCCTGTCTTCTAACCTCAGTTCAGTGACCTGAACTTAGTTATCTAACTCCTCCTTGAGAAAAGTGGTACTTGTGGGTAACCATGTGTCCAGCTAGTAGCATGGTGACCAAGGGGAGACTGGATAGCAATCTACTTGTGTTTAAGATTGTTACTCTGTGTGTGTGTGTGTGTGTGTGTGTGTGTGTGTGTGTGTGTGTGTGTGTGTGTGTGCTATGTATGTGCAGGTGCCTACAGAGACTAGGAAATGGCTTTGATTACTGGAGCTGTGGTTACAGGCAGTTGTGAGCTGTGCCATTGGAGGCTGGAAACCAAGCTTCTAGAAAAACAGCAAGCACTCTTGACTGCTGATCCACTTCGCCAGCCCCAATGTTAAAAGCTTTTTAACACAGTTATACTCGTAACATCTACAAAAATCAACCAGTCCCCACGCCGTTCTTCTATTTCGTTTTCAGTTAGAACATAAAATAATGGGTTTCATTTGACAGTTTCATACCTAGGTGGCATTGTAACTTACTGGTGTTTGCCTGGTCCTCCTCCCCTCCCCCGCTTCCCCTCCCACAGCTCTCCCGTGTAATCCTGCCTGAAAGCAAGCAATTATTTTGCCTTCCTTCTCCCTATTATCTTCTCATGTTTCTCCTTTTCCCCTCCTTTAGATCCCCTACCACCTTCCACATAGTCTCCCTTCACATTTTTTGTATATTTATTTAAATTCTACATCTGAGAATGCACATCATTTGTCCTTCTGAGACTGAAAAGACCACCCTTCCTTTGTTAAAGTCCACACAAGGACATATCAGATACTACTCTGTTTTATTTCTCTGTGTTATTTGGGGCATTTTAAATTATTGCTTATTTTTATTTTACATGTATGGGTATTTTGTCCGCATATATGTCCCTGTACAAATTGTCGGTGCCTGAAGAGAAAATTAGATCCTAAGAGACTGGAGTTATAAATCGTTGTGAGATGCCATGTGGGTGTTGAGAATTGAACCCAGGTCTTTGGGAAGCGTAGCCAGTGCTCCTAACTGCTGTGATACCCCTTCATCCCTACTTTTGTGTTTTGAGAGTTTGTGAACCCCAGATTGCCCTGGAACTTGAAATCCCTTTGCCTCTAGCTCCTGAATGGTAAGATTATACAAATATGTGTCACCCCCTGGGAGTTCCCTCTTTATCAGAAAACAATTTGATAATAATTCACATTATTGTATTATTTCAAAGTTGATTTCCTGATACTTGTCACTACTTCATTGAAACTGTTTGATTTTTATTAAAACTGTTGATCAATGAAGTTAACGACAGTCAAAGGTATACTTAAAAAACTGGTCTGTCTTAATATTTGGATGCTAAATTTGAGCCAGAGGTCCTTTTCTAGGTTCAGATGTTTTTCAATGTTAAATATCTCAGGGCTGGGGAGGTAGCTCCATTGGTAAAGTGCTTATGGGACAAGAATGAGGGCTTAAGTTCTGATCCCCAGAATTCATATGCTGGGCGGGAAGAGGGCTGCACATCCCCATACTCTCACTGCAGACAAGAGAGGATCCCTAAAGTTTGCGCCGCCCATAATCTAATTGAACAGGTGAGCAAGCTCCATGGTCATTGAGTGACTTCATCTCAAAAATTAGGTGGAAGGTGAGAGAACACACCCAACATGGACCTAGCCTCCGCATGCACACACACACACACACACACACAGTATCTCTGGGCTGAGGATGCAGTTCAATTGGTATTCTTCTAGCTTGTACCAAACCCTGTGTTCAACCACTAGAACTATATAAACCAGACACAGGGGTGCACACCTGCAATCCCAGTGCTTGTGAGGTACAAGCAGGAGGACCAGAAACCTAAAGTCATCTTTGGCTATCTGGTAAGGTAGAGGCACGCCTGGGCTACATAAGACCCTGCCTCACAAAACATAAATGAAACTGTCAAAGCATCTTTGTCAACCAGTAGCTATATCAATAAAACTGCACACGGCTGTCTCGAGATTTTAGCCTATAAGGAAAGTAAAACAGTCCTGAGCAGAAAGCGTCAGAAGGAACTGGTGACCAAGTGCAGCCTCTCCCTGGCTGATGACTGTGTAGGGCTACACCCTTTCCTCTGTTTCAAAATCTGCAGGTGTGGGCACACTCCAGGACGGGACCTGATCCTTTGCTCTGAGTGCTAGTCCCCAAGCTGAGAATGCAGATTTTTATACCGTTTTTTGAAAACACAGCAGCTTTTCACAGGTTCCTCTGCTAGTGTCTCTCCCTAGTTCTTCTCTGAGAGTGAAGAGAACTTTAGTGCTGGCATTCGCTTCGTGTCTTTAGGAAGTACAAGGGGCAGCAACGGTTCAAAATAAGGTCAGTCTCTTAGCTACAAGTGCTACAGAGAGCAGCAACTATTGCAGCATTTTAAACACCACACGGGAACTCCTCTCATGCCAATCCAGAACTGTGCCCACCTGACAGATTTTTGTCAAATGTTCACAAAGCAGATTGATTGGATGGATGGATGGATGGATGGATGGATGGATGGATGGATGGATGGATGGATGGATTTAGAAAAGAATAGCCGGGCGTGGTGGCGCACGCCTTTAATCCCAGCACTTGGGAGGCAGAGGCAGGCGGATTTCTGAGTTCAAGGCCAGCCTGGTCTACAAAGTGAGTTCCAGGACAGCCAGGGCTATACAGAGAAAGCCTGTCTCGAAAAACCAAAAAAAAAAAAAAAAAAAAAAAAAAAAAAAAAAAAAAAACCAAAAAAAAAAAAAGAAAAGAATAGAATGGAAAAGAGGAAGCCCACGTATCACCCACCGGAGCCTTCCTTGGCAGACTCTATTTGTCAGGCTCAGTGACTATTTGTCCCGCATGTTAGCTGCGGTTTCCCCGGCTTGGAGAAATTCAGAGCATTCCCTTCCTCCCAGGCCAGAAATCGCTTTGCATAACAGGAAGTCTCCATTAGTAGTACACCTGGATGATCCAGGAACCTGGCTGGGCTTCAGGATCACACTTTTTAAGGAGTGCCTGTCCTCTCTGAAGCTGGGGATTCTCTGAAGCAGGGGACTCTCTGAAGCAGGGGACTCTCTGAAGCAGGGGACTTTCTGAAGCAGGGGACTCTCTCGGAAACAGGGGACACTCGGAAGCAGGGAAAAGGTGCTTGGAAGAAAAGTACAGTGCTGAGCCACCTGAGGTCGTGCTAGCAGCAGGGTTAGGGCCATCTGAGGTTTCCAGCTCCTGCAGCGGGCGGGGCCGGGCGGGGCGGGGTGCAGACGATTGCACCTCCTGGGCACCCGCGGTCACACGTGTGACCGAAGCTGGCAAGTGGACACCTCTGAGGCTCGGAAGAGGTAGGATTCCCGCTGGGTCAGGGGCTCAGGGCCGGGAGAAAGGGAGGCACCAGCTGGGAAGGGAGGTGAGGATCCGGAGTCGGATCCTCAGGAAGGAGACAGAGAAGCGCTCACTCAGATGGAGGGAGGGTGCTGGAGTGCAGAGGGAATCTAGTGCCTAGGAAGCCGTTGGTTAGCCCCTTCGGGGCTAGGAGTAGTCCTCCTCACCAGCTCCCCCCAGGAGTTGCTCCTCTGTACTGTTCCCGGGGTCCTGGAACGATTCGGGTCCACAGCGTTACTGCGACTAGGTGCGAAGCCCAGCATTTAATCCGTCTCAGGGAAGCAGGGGCTCCACCTTAGATGGTGTGCCTATTAAGGAGACCTCGAGTTGTTTTCAGGGTGCCAGAATGACTCGCGCTCACTTGCACCCTATCTGTCGCTAAGACTCCATAAATACAGGAACCAGATACATTCCTCAGGCCAGGAAGTCTGATAATGAGAGACGGTTGATAACAGCTCCTCCAGGCCTTCGTTTGGCCTCCGCTTCAAAAGCCAAGAGTAATGCCTTGGCCTTAGTAAGGAGAGCCTGAAAGTGGGGAGCACCTGTCTGAATCCAGAGGGACTGAGTGGAGACAAGGCCCACCGTAATGGGAAAAAAAAGATCTGTACTTCAGCAAGGAAAGGTGGGGCCTCATAAAATGGAACTTTAAAAGCGTAAGAGCAGTTGCCTTGCCTAAGGTCTCAGCAACGGCTGCTGCTTGCTGCTTCGTTCCATCTTTCCTGTCCCCCACACTGCTTGCCCTGTCACCCTTCCCTGGGTTCTATTTGACTTTGGGATTAGCATATTTATCAAAGCTGGGAAGGCAGATGCATTTTATCTAACTACACACCTATCTAAATAGCTACTATGGTTTATTGTTCACAAGCAACCTATGCTTTCGGTTTTTTTTGTTTGTTTTTGTTTTTGTTTTGTTTTGTTTTTGTCAATATGAGCTTTTACGCAGTAGAGACTGGATTTTGAACGCCAAAGAGGCAGCTCTGTATGACAGTTTGTTGGCTTAGTAATAATGTGGTCACCTGCTGCTCTATAGTCTCCGGAAAAGACAAGAGACGGACAGTACGGCTGCACTGAATAGGAACCACTGTTTTTACAAAGGATGAGCATCGAGCAAGGCTTTATCTGGTTGCACAGTATCTGTTATAGTATTACAGAAATCAAACGTTCTTCCCTCTCACCAAAGAGCTTCAGTTTGCTCTTGTTTAGGAAGGTGGAAACAGGTACCATGGCCGCACTTTCCTTTGTATTCTGTGGCCCTTTCCCCTGCCTTCCTGGTGGATGCTGCCTCTGATGGCCAAAGTGAAGCTGTTGAATCTCAGGGGATGCAACAGTCACTGTATCTGGTGTCTTCCCTGAAATGTTTTTGGCTAAAGCGATGGTGTAATCTTGGCAAATGTCACTTGGAGGTGAGCACTGGAGAGGAGAGAGATTAAGAGGATTTCTGAGTCTTCCCATTAACTTCAGGATGGTATCAGCTTCATGCTCAGTTGTACAAAGTGCAGACACCATGTATGATCAAGGGACGATCAAAGGTTATCACTCTTTTGCTTGTTGAACACAGTAGGTAAGGACAGCTTTGCCACTTAGGAAGCTACCTTCATAGCTGAAGTACCTGAGATTGCAAAACTTTTTAATTATAGGGAAATAAAAGCCACTGGTATGTTTACAAAAAATAGGTAGCTATATAAAAACATTTCATTTCCATATGTTTTACAGATGGTCATAAGACAAACAATAAATTGCTTACAACACTGCACCATACTTCAGTGAAAAATCAGAGCACACACACACGTACTGAACTCTGAACTTCTCTACCCTTTTGAACACCCAGTTCCTTCTTCCTGGCCTTGTCTAGAACTGGAAATGAAAACAGCTTAAAGTTTAACTCTTTAGGTTTCTTTTATTGGCGTCCTTTAAAAGTAGATGAGCACAAGGCCCATATCCAGAGACCTGAAGAAAATTGAAAAGGTCTTTCAGTCACCTGGATGTGGTGCAGAGTGATCATGTAATGGCAAGCCACAGTGGCCTACTGCCAGGAGATGGATCTCACAAAGCATCATCAGTATCCTGTGAGTAGGGCAGCAAAATGGTGATTTAGAGACCACGGCATGACTTATGTACTGGGAGATAAAAGAAGGATCGCCATTCCCTATGCAAAGACACTGAAGTCAAGCCATTTGGTACCTGTTCAGTGCTGTCCAGTTATGAAATGGTAGAACCAGGCTCCAACTAGAATGTTTCCCAGAATATTCCAGTTCATACTTGGTTATTTTGTACAATTATTTTTTTTAAGTTTTATGATAGATTATAATTTGTTTCTCCTAAACATTCATATTCATTTTTATATATTGTTTTTTCTTTGAGAATTTCACAAATATATCCAATGTTTTTTGATCATATACATCCCACAATTTCCTCCCTCCAATTCATCCTGGACTACAACACACACACACACACACACACACACACACACACACACACACACACACACTTTCCCTACCAATCTTATCTCTTATCTCCTTTAAAAAAAAAAACCTACTAAATCAAACCATTCCTATGACTGTGGTGCCATCCACTTGCGTGTGAACCATCACAGCCCTGCCTGAAGGAAAAAATGACTGTCCCTCCCCAAGAGTAGCCCAGTAGCCATTGACTGCCAATAGCTCTGCAGCTAAGAATGGTATCTCATGTGTCCCTCTGCTGTCCATTCCAGAATGTTGATTGTCTTGATCTTGTGTAGGTCTTCAAGTCTTACACAGGTAACCAGTTACTGTGAACATGCATGAGTAGCAGCAATTTAAAAAATAAAAATCAGTTCTCAGAGCTTTCCCTAACCTTGGACTCTTACAAACTTTCTGCCATTTCTTCTACAATGTTCCCTGCACCCTGGGTGGGGAGAGAGGTTATACAGACACACATTTAATGCTGAACACTGCATGGTGGTTTATTCTTTGTATTTTAATCAATTGTGTGTCTCTTCACTGATCACTGACGACTGCAAAAAGTAGCTTCTCAGATGAGAGCTGAGAACCACGCTAATTTATGGATATGAATGAAAGTATTTGGAAGCCAGTTGATATTTAACTTAATAACAGCAGTAGGCTCTCCCCCGGGGCTTATGACCTCTGCAGCTGCAGGTTCCTGACCAGGGTGATGATGCCAAGCATGAGATTCCCACTATGGAGTGATCCTTATATCCAATAAAAAGCAGCCAGTTACCTCCACAGCACTCATGCCACTATGGCGACATTGGTAATATCCTTCCAGGTCAATCATTACTGTTGCTCTCAAGAGTTCACAGATGAATAAAACTGTTGCCTTTCTGCCCTGGTAGAATGCATAGAATTGTCCAGCACTGTGAAAGCTAACCCTAGGAGAAAACTTCCAGTCCAGTACTGACTTGAATATCCTACAACCAAAGTGTGTGGTGTCTCCACCAATAGGGTCTTACCAGCAGGCTCTGATGGATAATCAAGAGCAATGGCATAGCTTGGGTTGTTTTAGGGATGACTGCTGAGATGTTGCTGCCTAACAACACAAGGGTATCCCATATAGGCACTGGGATTTTTGCTTAATAACTTATTGCTTCTAGAAGGAGCACTATCCCTCCATCTTGGAGTCAAACCTTTTTTTCAGGGAGCTTATAAAATAGTAGGTTCCCATATGGCTTTTTCAAACCTCCTTAGTGTTAGTTACCCCGCCCACAACCCTTCCCTCTGCAATCCCATCCCCTGCCCCTTAATTAACGCTTTCCATTATTCCCCCCTTTTTCCCTCATATCACCTGTGTTCTGCTTTAAGATTTTCCCAAAGCCCTTGGCAATTGTCCATCTCTAGTATCCTGGTTTCTACAGGCACCCCAAGTTATACACGCAAATCTAGGTCTAAGCTGAATCCACATATGAGAGTGAGCATGTAGCATTTGTCCTTTTAGGTCTGAGTCACCTCACTTATGGGTGAGGAAAACCTGATGTTTTCCAGCTTCATAAATTTTCCTGCATGTTTTGTAATTTCATTTTTCTTTATGGATGGATAAAATTCCAGTGTGTGTGTACAGATTTTCATTATGCAATTCATTAGTTGATGGGCATCTAGGTGAGTCCATTCCCTGGCTTTGTGTTGAGACCTGCAAGGAGCGTGGATAAGCAGGTGACCCTGCACTAGTTTGGAAAGGCCTTTGGGGAATGCGCTTTGGAGCGGTATAGCTGTATCTGTCATATGATACATCTCGCTCAGGGTTTTTGAGGAGCCTGAATACTGACTTCCAAAGAGGCTTCGCTGATTTACACTCCACCAACAGAGTAAGCATCCCCCTTTCCCCACAGCCTTGCTGCCATTTGTTGCTTTGTTTTGTTTTGTTCTCTTGATCTGTTTTTCCATTCTGTAGGCTGCCTCTTTAGTTGATTAACAGTTGATTCCATAGTACAGGAAATTTTTAATTTCATGAGGCCCCGCTCGTTGGTTGTTGGTCTTATTTACCGCAAGGCCAGGATCCTATTCAGAAAGGCCTTGACCGAGTCTATATCCTGAAGAGGAGTGGCTTTTTAAATTTTTCTTCTAGAAGTTTCAGAGTTTGGGGTATAGTATTCAAGTCTTTGGTACACGTGGAACTCATTTTTGAACATAATGAGAAACAATGACCTTTAAGGGTTGAAGAGACGGCTCAGAAGTTAAGAGCACTTACTGCTCTTGTGGAGGACTCACTTGGGTTTGGTTCCCAGTGCTTACAGGCTGGCTCACAACCATCCATAATCCCAGTTCCTGGGGATCCAATGCCCCTTCTGGCCTCTGCAGGCAATGCATGGATGTGATGCATCTATTCTTCTACAGGTAGACATACAGTTTTCTCAGCACCGTTTTTTTTTTTTTTTTGAAGAGACTGTCTTTTCTTCAATGTGTTATTTTCATTAGCTTTGTCAAAAGCCAGGTGGCTAACTGTATTTAGACAAATGTCTGGGTCTTTAGTCAGTTCCTTTGACCAATTTGTCTATTCGATGGCAGTATCTGACTGGTTTTATCACTGTAACACTTTTAGGGTCTATGATTCGCCAAAGAATAACACCCTGGACTCAAATAGTATGCAAACGCAAAGAGTCTTTTATTCTGCAGAAGTCCACCATGCTGGAGTCCCCCATTACTGAGACAAAGGGGCAAGCAAGTGAGCTCACAGGCTCAATTTAAAGCACATTGGAGTTCTGGGTAGATGAACTTCATCTTACTCTATCTCTAGGCGTTCCAGAACCATCACCGGAATGTAGAGGTTGGAGTCTGGGGTTTTTTTCTATTAGTAATTAATTGACTTGCCTGGGCTTGCCTGGGCTTGCCAGGGCTTGCCTAGTTCTCTGGCCTAGTCTCCTAAGCGCCAATTTGAAGCCTGTCATGGAGTCAGTCTAGCCTTGTCATTTCCCCCTTCAGTTTTGGGCTATCTCAAATCCTTGAGCTGTTAAATAAATCTGTTCCTTAACAAACCTAACTGAAGAATTGATTCTGTAGAGACCACAAGTCAAAGCTAACACCAGTAGGATTTGTCTTATAGTCTCTTTCTGACTAAGGCCATGGGTTCTTTGGCCACCCCCTGAGTGGTCAACATAGAAACAAGATTTCTCATCTAAGGCTGCACAGAGTCCTCCCTGCTGGAGGCACAGCGAGTCTAGGCCTCTTCTGTTCTGTAGGACTACCTCTGCCTGCGAGGATAGGGAGCCCTGCGGGGCCAGGATGGACTTTTTCATCTTCTGTAGATCTGCATCTCTCACCCTTCATGGGGCTTTGTAATGTTTATCTTGGAGTATTAGGGCTGAGCTCCCTACACTAGCAGCTCTGGCCAGCTCTATCCCAAGGAGAGGACCTAGTCACACAGCAGAAATGGACACACTTTTAACCCAACTTTTTGGAGGTGCTAGCTGGTTGATGACATCGTCCCCAGAGAAATAAGTCATTCTGGGTACAAATTGTACTAGAACACAAAAATCCTCAGTCGTATTTCCATAAATGCATGGAGGAAACCCCAAGGTATAAGCCCATCAACAGTTTCTGGGGGCAGCATGTATCCTGAAACAGTAGGGGTTACAGTGCAGTTGCAGATGTGGGAATAGGCTACAGGTATCTTACTTCCAATGCAGAGTCCCTGTTCAGTAACCAACAGTTCTGTGTTAAGTCCTGGGAGAGAGGGGTTAAGAACCTGCTGTCCAATCAGCCTTCTTGCCAGCCACTGTGAACTTGATGACAAGGCTGTTGCATCGCCCCCTGGGGTACCCACATAGTAAGGGGGCAGTGGCTGGTGCAGCAAAGCACAAGCAGCCAGCAAGCAGGATCAGGAGCACTGGAGTCACAGTTTGAGCGGATCGACAGGGTGTGGGGTGACATTCCATCATTCTTGTGGCAGTTCACCTGGAAGTCTCCTCCGCTGGGATCTCAGCTGTTAGATGTCTCTCTCCTAGAAGGCGTAACATAGGAGAGGTGTATCCCATCCGTTTTAACAGCCATAGGCATGGTCAGGATCACAGTGTGAGGACCTTTCCCGTGAGGCTCCAGAGCCTTGTGGTTATGTCTCTTAATCCAGACTTCACCACCTGGTTCAAAGCGATGGAGGTTAGGAGTGGGGGGAACAGATTGATGGATGGCGGGCCAGAGTTACTTCTGGATCCTATGGAGGGCTTCCAAGGATTTTAAAAACTTACGTTGGTCATATTCAGCTAAGATATCAGACTGGAGGTTAGGGAACATGGGAGAGGGCCTCCCATATAGGATCTCAAAAAGGGGTGGGGAGACCTAAAGTCTAGGGGTTGTTCCTAGCCCTATATAAGGCATAAGGTTGGAGAGATGCCCTGTCACTGCTAGTTTCATGGGTTAATTTAGTCAAGGCCTCCTTCAGGGTTTGATTCATCTTCTCTACTTACCCTGAACTCTGGGGTCTGTATGTATAATGTAATTTCCAATTGGGCCCCAGAACCTGTGCTAGAGATTGAGTTACGTGAAAGATGAAGGTTGGTCCACTGTCAGACCCACACAGAGTAGGCAGGCCATACCTGGGTGTGATGTCTTCCAGAGGCTTCTTTGTCACTGCGTTGACAGTCTCCTTCTTTGTAGGGTAGGCTTCTACCCATCTTGAAAAGGTATCTATAACAACTAGCAAATAGTAGTATCTATATGTTCCTGGTTTTATCTCTGCATAATCTATGCCCCAATTAGCCTCTGGCTGTTGACCCCTGATTCTGGTTTCTGTAGCAGCTCCTTGACTGGGGCATGAGTTCTCAGCCTGGCAGGTGGCACAGTCTGAGATTACCTGATCAACCAAGGGTCCTAAGTCAGATATTTTGTACCTTGCCCCTCACAGCAATTCCTTCAGCTTTCGGTGACCAGCTGTGAAGCTTGATGAATCTGATGGATGAGTTGCTTAGCAATCTCCTTAGATAGGATGGTGCAGCCTTCAGAGGTCAGCAACTATCCGTCTCTTCTGTAAACGCGTTGGCATTTCCCCTGATGTCAACAGTATACTCAGGGATGGCTAGGAGTGCAGGGGGCTGACAGAGCCAACAGGCTGTTGTCAGCGGAAGCTTGGCAGCCTCCCTTTCGGCTTTATCAGCTAGCCTGTTCCCCTGGCTGTTTCTGATGTCCCTTTCTGATTCCCTGGGTAATTAATTACAGCTACTTTGAGAGGAAGCCATGATGCCTCCAATAAAGCAAGCATTCCTTCCTTATTGTTGTTGGTTTTTTCCTTCAGCAGTCAGTAATCCCATCTGCTGTCAGTGAAATGTTAGCTGTGGCTCCTTTTGCCACTTTTTTTTTAATATATTTTATTATGTATTTTCCTCAATTACATTTCCAATGCTATCCCAAAAGTCCCCCATACCCTCCCCCCTCTCCCCCATTTCCCTACCCACCCATTCCCATTTTTTTTTGGCCCTGGCGTTCCCCTGTACTGGGGCATATAAAGTTTGTGTGTCCAATGGGCCTCTCTTTCCAGTGATGGCCGACTAGGCCATCTTTTGTCCTTTTGCCAGTTTTAAAGCCTGGCTTAGAACCTTTAGTTCAGTTTTCTGGGCTGAAGTTTCCAGCAGCAAAGCAGTTGTCCAAATAACAGACTCTAAGTCCATTACTGCCACCCCTGCATACCTGATTCCATTCTGGATGAAGCTGTGCCCATTTGTGAAGTAGATATACCAAGAAGGCCACAGACTTGGATATGTTAACTATGCAACTTGCCACTTGGCTGAAACCATCCATCAGCTCTGGTAGTTTTCTGGAGTTCTGAGGATCGTTCACACATAGAATCCTATCATCTGCAAATGGGGAAGCGTTGACTTCTTCCTTTCCGATTCATATCTGTGTGTGTGTGTGTGTGTGTGTGTGTGTGTTTCTCTCTGGTCTAATTACTCTAGCTAAGACCTCAAGCTCTGTATTGAATAGAAGTGGCGAGGGTGAGCACCCTTGTCCCATCCCAGTCTCTGTGGGTCTCAGTGGGTCTCAGTGGGAGTGCCTTTCAGTTTCTCTCTATTTAACATGGTGATGACTATAAGATGACTTTTATATGACTTTTAGTGTGTTGAGATATGTTCCCTCCACCACTAATCTCTCAAGGATTTTTCTCTCAAGGTTATGTTGAATTTTGTCAAAGGTCTTTTCAGAATATATTGAGATGGTCGTGTGATATGTTTTTAGTTCACTTACATGATTAATTACACATATTAATAAGTTACAGTTATTGAATCCATCTCTGAATCCATAGACTACAGACAAATTGGTCATGGGGAATGCCCTTTTTGATGTATTGTTGACTTCAGTTTGCAAGTGTTATATTGAGAATTTTTGTGTCTATGTTTATCGGGGAAATTTGCCAATAATTCTTTTTTGGTATCAGGGCACTATTAGTTTTTTTTAAAGGCAGTGTTTGATCAGGAGGTGAAAGTGCTAGTTCCACTGGCCCAAAGTATAAGTTAGGGCTGAGTGGAGATGTAAGGTATACATTGAAATCTCTTGTGTGGGTGTTATTTTTCTTTTCAGTCTTTCTACTCCAAGCTAAACTCATTGATTTTAACTAGTTCTGTTCTCTTATGGATTCTCACCTCATCTGCTGTGCAGGTTTCTGTGATAGGTAAGGCAATCTATAGGGTCAAGGGGCCAGGAAAAGAACACCCTGATCTTGACTTGACCCCAAGCCAAAACCAGGGCCAAGAAAAACAATACCAACTAATCCCTGAGTTTGCCTCAAGATCAGGCCACAAAAATCCCATCAATCCCAGGCCACCCTGGAAAGCTCACCCCTCTCTGGAAAGAAACCTTATATAAAGTCTGCTTTCTGCTCTGCTTGCTCCTCTTTCTCACCCATCTGGAGACAGCCACCCTCCTGGGTTGTTTCCTCTCAGTAAATTTCTTGTGTGAGGCTTGTTGTGTGGTGTAACTTTGTGGTATTCCTGGGCCCCCAAATGCCAGAGTCTGTCAGTGCAAGAGTATAATTATTGCCCGCCGCTTTTGTGTTCCCCTGGTAAGAACACGCTCAGGGCAACCGGAATCTTCTGCAGTACAAACTTTATTGCTTACCCCATCAGGAGCCAGTGGAGAAAGGAGCCAGAGAGAGAGAGATATGGCGGAGCCCCCTCCCTTTTATGGAGGACTGTCCTCCGCCTCGGACGTGTCACTCCCTGATTGGCTGCAGCCCATCAGCCAGAGTTGTCGTCACGGGAAAGGCAGAGCACATGGCGTGGAAAGCTACCCCGGCACATGCGCAGCTTGCTTGTTTACTACTTAGAACACGGGTGTCAGTGCCATCAGCGCCATCTTGTAATGGCAAATGTGAAGGCGGCTCCTTACATATAATAACTCTTGGAGCAGAGCAATTATACTTGCACTGAGGGAAACCTATAGAGCTATACTTCTGTTGGAGAAGTCTTTCCCTCCAGAGCTGTAACATTTACACAGTCTCTCTGCTCAGGTTGGCAGTTGCTGTGATCTGCCCCTGCTGGCAGTGGCAGCAGCGAGTGGAAGCATTGTTTAGAGGTTGTCTGTTTCAAGGTTCCCCACTGGGGTGCTCATGGTGGTCCCAAGGGCAGTTGCTGAAGACCCCATGTATAAAAATGAAGCTTTTGTGGATTTTCTGGGAGAAGTCTGATAGCACGGTGTGCCGCCAACTTCAGAGTCTGCCCATTCTGCAGAGACAGTGGCTGCTGAGTTGGCTGTTGTCCCAGCAGGTCCATCAATGGTAGAGAAGTATACTGAAGGGCTGATCAAGTGGATGCTAGAGACTAGACAGCAGCTAATGGAATTCTAAAACATTCCAGGTCCCTGGTTTCCCTAAGAATAATCAGCCATTCCTTGCAACCTCCTTAAAATCTTCCATCTTACCAGATCTGTTTATTTTTAACACAGGGTCTCACTATGTAGCCAGGCTAACACTTCAATCCTCCTGGCTCAGCCTCCTAACTGGAAGAAATCAATCATTTTGAAGTTCTTAATGAAACTGAATCATACAAAAATATAAATATATTCAATGTGTGCTGGGCAATGGTGGCACATGCCTTTAATCCCAGCACTCGGGAGGCAGAGGAAGGTAGATTTCTGAGTTCCAGGCCAGTCTGGTCTACAAAGTGAGTTCTAGGACAGCCAGAGCTATACAGAGAAGCCCTGTCTCGAAAAAAAAAAATATTCAATGTAACATAAAATCAGTTGTTGGAAGTAATGTTGGTATGAACTGTTTCATGGACACTGAACAGTTACTCTTGATTCAAACTCTCAGAAGCGAATTTATAGATATTCTGCTTAGCCCATTGTATTCCCAGCTTTGCTTGGTGACCTAGGAAGAATAATTTAGAGCTGCATATAGTCTTAAAGATGATCAAATCCAATCTCAGTCTTCAAAGATGAAAACTAAGTTTAGGGAGAACTAAACAAAATCCCTCACAATGCTTCCTCAAATCGATTTCTTTTAAAAAGTCGCAATTAAGACTGGGCTTCCCCTGGTGTTGACACTATTGCTCCTTTTGGCATGTTGGGATGGGACAGAAAGGAAGAAGAGGCCAGGATACCTATCCCATTAGAGAGCATATCTCAGATGTCTTCTCAATACCGCACAGCCCTGTGAAACCAGCCTTTAACACGTGGGCCTTTGGGGACATTATAGATTCTAACTGTAGCAGACACAGGCAGGCGCATAGCTGTCCAGGATTTAAAGCTGTATTCTGTTCTTGACTCTGTTCCTACTTTTTGTTAGTTAGTTAGTTCGTTAGTTAGTTGGTTGGTTAGTTGGTTGGTTAGTTAGTTAGTTAGTTTTCCAAGACAGGGTTTCTCTGTTTTGTCTATCCCTGGCTATCCTGGAACTCACTCTGTAAACCAGTCTGACCTCGAACTCACGGAGGTTCACCGGCCTCTGCCTCTTGAGTGCTGGGACTAAAGGCATCTGCTGCCACCACCTCTGGCTCTGTCCCTACTTTAAAGCTGCTGAAAGGCTTCTGTGTGTTTTCTTTCCTATTGAAAATTATGAACTTATATTTAAAAGCAAGATTTCAGAACAGTGAAATTTCTTTAAACACACGAACAACTAATTACTTTAGGGTAAACACTTATAAACGCTGAACGGATTCAGTAGGTTGTTATTTATATACTAATGTGCTTACATATATGTACCAATTAGAAAGAAAAGGGTCATCAGTTTCTGAGGGAATGGAGGTGATGTGAGAGAAGCTGAAGGGAAAAAAGAGGAAATAATGTAGGTACAGTACACATATGTTAAATTAAAAATGAATAAATAAAATATGTGTTATCCAAATATAGTGGAATAAGTACTAATAATTAATGGGTACTAAGTACTAATCCTGAATAAATTAAGACCTTTGAAGACAGTAAGCAGCCTGCCAAAGGAAGATCATCCCTGGAAGCTTCCAGAAGACTTTCTAGAGGAAGCAAGGTCTGAGTTTTAGAAACTGAGTTCCAGTGAGTCAGGTGGAAAGAACACACATGGTGGCAAGCATAACAAGGTACTCAGGAGGTTCGTGGTAGGGAGAACAGGTCAGGGAATGGAAAAAAATCCATCCTGAATAAATTCCCTGCAGTGTAAACTGATACAGACCACCTCATGCGGTAGACGGTGCATGCGATGCTGTACTTGATCGTAGTACAGTCAGATTTATTACAGGTCCTCACTAGACAGAAGGGAGTTTGATGGGGGCAGGGCAGGACGTGAGGCACTGCAAGTAGTCAAGACAAGAAAAGAACTGAGAAATGAAACAAGATATTGTGGATGATAAAGGAAAAAGAATGCTAGAATATTCAGGGAAACAAAGTCAGCAGTAGTTGAGTGTAGGGAAATATGCAATAGGAACTGTAAGGTAAGAACTCCCGGGATCCTGGCTTCTTGAGTCCTCAAGCTTGGGATATGAGTAGAGAAGCCAGCCTGGTGTCAGGGGTGATGGTGAATTTGGTCTGGGACATATCAATTCTGAAGGGTCTAAGAAACATCTATGTACTTTTGTGTATCAGTCACATCACATTAGCAGAGTGTTGGATTATAAATCTGATGAGGTCAGGCTACAAACAGAGTTATAGAAACCATCAACATGGAGACGACACTTAATCTATAGCTATACATTCTAGTAAAGGAACAGAAAATGGAAGTTAGCTTGCCTATAACAAATGACCAGTGACGGGGGAAAATAGCAGAGCAACCTGCAGAATGAGAGAGAAACTTCCTGGCTGTTCATCCAACAAGGGATTAATATACAGAATAAAGCAAAGAACTCAAAAAAGCTAACACCAAAATAACAAGGGCTATGCCAAGTCTACTGGCACATGCCTGTCACCCCAGCGCTTAGGAGTCAGGAATAGGAAGATGTAATGAGTTCAACGTCACGTAGTGAGTTCCAGACCTGGTGGTCTACATAATAATATCCTGTCTCAAAGCAGACAAAAATAGAGCTACTTTGTCTAGGCTCAATGAGAGAATATGTGCCTAGCCCTAATGCAACGTACTATTCCAAGGCAGTGGGTATCCATGGGAGTCTTCTCCTTCTCTGAGGAGAAATGGGAAGGGGTGGGAAGAGAGAAGAGGGAGGAACTGGGAGGAGAGGAGGGAGGAGAAACTGCAATCCGGATGTAGCATAAATAAATAAATGTTTTAAAAACAGACAAAAATAATAATGCTATACAGTCAATAAATGAACAAATGAGCCTGACAGTTTAGGGTCTCAGAAACATGTGTATTCATAGCCTGGGAATTTGACTTGATGACTTTAGAGCAATCTTTCCATTCTCACTGCCTTTTCCACTAAATTCAAGGTAGTATTTTGAGAGAGAGAGAGAGAGAGAGAGAGAGAGAGAGAGAGAGAGAGAGAGAGATCAAACTGTCAAACTAGGCAGGAACTGAGTTCTCCTTGTTCATAGAAGTTTTGTTCCAAATGATGATGCGCAGCTTCAGATCCCTTAGTCGGTCTTACTCCCTCAACAACAAGGTGTGTTGTTCTTGAAGGGATAAGCAGTGATGGTAGAAGCTGCCAAGTGTTAGAGGGCAGGGCACTCTAGACCTACTTCTATGGGTCACACTCTTGAGAGCAGGGATGGGCTAGATGGAATTCACAACCACGGCCATGTACACACATCATCCAGTGAGCAGCAATTATCCATACCACACCTGCACTCTGTTACTAAGCAGCTCCCAGGACAGGGCTTGGTAGCAACCAGCAGGGCTGGATGTATCTCAGATTGAACTTGGACAGAAAACACTGGGTTCCTGCAAAAATGAATAGGCTCAAAGTAAAAATGCTAACTAACATAATGAATTAAACTAATTAATTATTCACCAAATAAACCTCACAGACACTCCATGCCCATTACAAAAAATATGCTCAGCCTCCACAGTCTTGGCATTTGATGATATGAAACTGTATTTGTTCTCTTTCATGAGTTCAGCTACTGGAAAGCAACAGACAGCAGCTTCAGTGGAACAAGTATTCCTCTCTGAGCATAGAAATCCAGGTTTCTCCCCCATTGATACTGGGACCAGGTATAAAATCTCCAGATTAAAGAGAAAAGACTCATTAATTAAAACACTTAGTCTAATTAATTCTTAGTTATTTTCAGCTAATACTCCCAAGATTCCCCCAAAGATGGGGTGTGGTGGCTAGCTACTCTTCATTGATTAGTAGATCCAATTTAGAATCACCTAGGCATTCAAGGTGCGCTGCTTTGAGGGAACTCCATCAGGTTAACTGACAGGGCGGGGGTGGGGGGTGGGGAAGGAACATAGGCATCCTGAATGTGCAGGGCACCAGCCCATGGCCAGAGCTCCATGGAACAGCTAGGGATACCCAGAGAGCACTGGCATTCTTCTCCTCTGCTTCCAGCCCGACCATGCCTTAACCTGCTCTGCTCTGCAACAGACTGAAGCCCCTTTGCAAAATCACCCCCTCCCCCAAGTCAGCTATGACAGACGTTATGCTTCCTTCGGCAACGAGAAAGCTAATACGGTAGGAGTTTCTGCCCCAGTTTTTTGAAAGCTGAGAGCAGAAATCTAGGAAAGTTTACCAAAGGTTTTGACAACAGAAGTGGCAAAACCAAGTTTGAGTGCAGGTCTGACACGCTACGCAGCCTGCTCCCTGGGAGCCCAGCTGCCTTCAGGAAATAGGCTGCCCTCAAAGCTTCATGTGAATCTTTTTTACCTCGGGCGTTCTTCACCATGCGTGAGGTGGTGTATATTCTTTCCTAGAGATTCTTGGGCATCTAAGACCACAAAGTCATTCTGATTTGACATCCTCTTTTGTCAAATCCCAACTTTCAAGGTTACTACCTGGTGGGTCCATGGGAGATGATGACTCATGATCTTTCTGGCTAAATGAGGTGAGAGAGCAAGGATGACGGAAATAGGTAATCTTATTCCTGTACCGATCTACCATATCAGTGAGCAGCTGTTAATGTCTGCCTGGCTTTAGTGCCATGGGCCCTTCCTGGAACTCCACCTATATTAACTGACTAATGTTTGCTTGTTCTTCAAGGAAGTTTTTGAGTCATTTTCCCTGAGTGACAGGTATTCTCTCCCATTATTTTCATACACTCTAAACTCTAACAAAAGTTTTTATTACATATGTCATGCTGACGTGACTAATCGCACATCACCGCAGCTCGAACAGGTTGAAAGCAAGGTCCTCCCTTGAAGAGTCACAGAATCTTTCAAGAGTAGAAGGCTAGACATGCAAACATGAGAGTCTGAGTTCATAGCCCTAAAACACACAGAAATTCACACATGATAGCATGAGCCTGTAAGTCAGGAGCTCTTATGATGACATGGAAGGTGAAGACGGTAGAGTCCCCAGAAACGAGAGGGCCAGCTAGCCTGGTGTGTGCTTACAGAAACAAGAAACCTTAGCTCAAGAAAGGTCAAAGGACAAACAACCACAAGGTTGTCTTACACACACACACACACACAAAGAGAGGAGAAAGGAGAGAGAGAGACAAAGACAGAGAGAGGAGGAAGAGAGGTTTAATAAAAAAATAAAAATAAAAAAAAAATAAAGGTACCAAAACAATTCATTGTAAGTAAGAATCCCCTTTTCAGCAGACACATGCCGAGACACATGGCCCTGCCGTGAGAGAAGGAAACTGGACCTCTAGTTTATTAACACATACAAAGGGGAATCCAAAATGAATCCTTCACGTGATGTGGGTGCTGAAATATAAAGTTCCTCAGAAGAAAGCATAGCAGTGAATTTTTCATAGGTCCCTCCTGGGTTCCATGCTAGACTGAAGCCAGATGCAAAGGGGCCACAGCCAGCTCCCTTAGCCCAGTGGTAGCTGCTAAGAAACAACCACCTGCTGCTCCCCTGCCTCTCTGCTGTTAAATTATGGGCTTGGGGGATATGACACCAAAAGTAAAACCAAAATAATTGAGAGAGAGATTCAACCATAAAAAGTAAAAAATGTCCATGTGTGGTACTATGGAGTCTGAGTTAATAGCCCTAAAACACACAGAAATTCACATGTGATAGCGTGAGCCTGTAATTCAGGAGCTCTTATGATGACATGGAAGGTGATATCATTTGGAGTTGCAGGCGTGCTAGCGGGTAATTCGTGGAGTTAGGGAAAACAGACTTTATCAGAAAGAGAGAGAGAGAGAGAGAGATTCAACCATAAAAAGTAAAAAATGTCCATAGCTCAATCCTTTACTCCCAGAACTCATGAGGCAGAGGCAAGCATATCTCTGTGAGTTCAGGTCCAGCCTGGACTACATAGTGAGTTCCAGCAAAGGCTACATAATGAGACCCTGTCTCAAAAAATAATAATAATAATTTTTTAAAAAGTGAAAATTTCTGTATTACCAAGGATACCATTAAGAAAGCGAAAGCACAACCCTTCGGTGAGGCAGAAGCCAGTGGGTCCCTGAGTTCAAAGCAGAAGCCAGTGGGTCCCTGAGTTCAAAGCCAGCCAATCTAGAGAGTCCTGTCTTCTAGGACAACCAGGGCCACACAGAGAAACCTTATCTGAAAAAAAGAAAGGAAAAGAAAAGAGAAGCGGAGCGTGGTGGTGCACGCCTTTAATCCCAGCACTTGGGAGGGAGAGACAGGCAGATTTCTGAGTTTGAGGCCAGCCTGGTCTACAAAGTGAGTTCCAAGACAGCCAGGGCTACACAGAGAAACCCTGTCTCGGAAAAAGAAAGAAAGAAAGAAAGAAAGAAAGAAAGAAAGAGAGAGAGAGAGAGAGAGAGAGAGAGAGAGAAAGAAAGAGAGAGAGAGAGAAAGAAAGAAAGAAAGAAAGAAAGAAAGAAAGAAAGAAAGAAAGAAAGAAAGAAAGAAAGAAAGAGTAAAACAAAAGGAAAGAGGGGGAAAAGGAGAGGAAGAGAGAGGAAAAGAGAGACAGACAGACAGACAGAGAAACCATAACGTACCTAGTGAAGAAAATATCTATCAAGTCATTTTTCTGACTTGTATGTATCCAAAACACATATTAAAATTCAACAATAAATGACACCCCAATCCCAAATAGAGAATGTAGCTGAAAGAACTCTCCACGATAGACATAAACACTGGAGAAGCGCATAAAAACACACGGATTCCCAGCATTAGCCGCCGCCGCCGCCGCCGCCGCTAGGAAAACAAAGCAAAAGCGAGATGCAACCTCAGCCCAGCTTAGGACGGAAACCATAAAGACACACTGTGCTTACTAGTAGGATGTGGGGATACTGTGGACCTTGGACGTTGCTGGTGGGATTGGAAAATGGGGAGGCCACTTGGGAGGCCCCCCAAATGTTAAAATGGGACCGAGGATTGAGTGGAGTGTTAGCATCTCAAAGCCTCAGGCACCCAACACCAGGAAAGGAAACAAGCAAACAAACAAAAGTTATCATTTGGAGTTGCAGGCGTGCTAGCAGGTAATTCATGGAGTTAGGGAAAACAGACATTGTCAGAGGAAGGAGGGCTGGGACCAAACAAGTTAAACCATTTATATATTAAAGGAGGTTATTCAGGAAAGCATCAGAGTAAAGAATTATTATTATTTATTTTTATCATGATTTTCAAGATAGGGTTTCTCTGTGTAGCCCTGGCTATCCTGGAACTTGCTCTGTAGACCAGGCTGGACTCGAACTCAGAGATGCCTCCCAAGAGCTGAAATTTAAGGTGTGTCACCATGCCCAGTTAGTAAAGAATTTTTTTTAAAAAGCCAATTCTATTAATTTGAGAATTTCATATAACATATTTTGATCATTTTCTTTCTCCTCTCCCAACTCCAACTCCTCCCAGATCCTCCCCTACCTCTCTACCCACCCAACTTCTCGTAAAGATGGTTTATTTTAGGGTTGCCATGACTTTCCTTAAAGTTAATCCCAGTTGATGGACATAGCAGCTTTAGAGTTCATGTCAAAAATTCTGATTGGCAGGGATTAGCAGACAAGTTCTTTCCCTACAGGTGACAACCTCTTCCATTTCATAATAAATCTCTGTGCTCAGTTTTTGAATGGATCACATTTTTAGGTACTGTTTCCGTCTTTTTTTTTTTTCTTTAAGCAAAGACTAGAACTACAGGTTTTGCATGCTTCCTTGTGAATAGGTATCTCCCAAAGTCTACTCTTGGTGTCAGTTGTACACAGCCCCAGCCTTGGGAGCCACAGAGGCTGCAAAGGCAGATGAAATTTTAAAAGAGAAGTATACTAGTTGGTTAGATCCTAAGTGTTGGGTTCCTTGAATTATTCTATGTGGGAGGGAATAAAAAAAAAAGTCCAAAGAAGATTTTTAAGGTATTCATGATGTCCAAATGTAGACAAGGTAAACCCTGGCATACAAAGAATGATTCCACCCCTGAGAAGTAGGCAAACTCCCTTGTATAAGTCTCATGTAAGGAGTGGGGCTCAAAGACAGAACAGGACAGGAGCAGCTCAGAGCATCCCCAACAGTCCTCATTCAGGGTGTCTTATGAAAGGAATTTCAACTTTTTACTGGTTGACAGGAGTGGACTGTCTCAGACAAGCTGCTAAACTCTTCCACCAGAAGAGTTCCTATCACAGGAAACATTAGGTCACACAGAGAGGGGAGGAAAGTGGGAAGAAGGAAGGATGAGGGAAAGGGAGAGAGAGAGACTAGCTGTTTAAGAGACTAAACTAGCCAGGGAGAGTACCACACTCCTTCAGTCTCAGCACGCTAAGGGCACAGCAGGTAGATTGATCTCTGTGAGTTCAAGGCCAGCCTGATCTACATAGTTCCAGGGTAGCCAAGGATACACAGTCAGACCCTATCTCAAAAAAAACAGAAAAACAAAACAAAACAAAACAAAACAAAACACAACTGCCAGGCAGTGGTGGCACATGCCTTTAATCCCAGCACTCGGGAGGCAGAGGCAGGCAGATTTCTGAGTTGGAGGGCAGCCTGGTCTACAAAGTGAGTTCCAGGACAGCCAGGGCTATACAGAGAAACCCTGTCTCAAAAAAAAGCAAAAAACAACAAACAAACAAACAGACAAAAACAAAAAGCCCAGCATAATTTGGTCTGAAATGCTCTGGCTGCCCAGTCACAAAGGTTCTAGTCCATGTGAAATGCTTGACACAGACCTTCTTTCTGGAACTTTAACTTTAGCTCCTGCTAGCCAAACATCGCATTATATGTGTGCAGAGAACAAATATTATCCCATGACCCCCAATGTAAAGAAAGCCCATCCCTGAGACCTGACTTAGATAGAAGTGAGTAGGCAAGAAAGCAGCCTTCAGGAAGGAAAAGTGGTTGGCAGAGCAATTAATTAAGGGGGAAGACTCCTGGAGCACACCAAACCACCAGCGATGCAGATCTGGTCTTCCTCCTTTGTCTTCTGTGTCTGACATAATGTTTCTATGTGACATACAGCAGAAGTATTATTTCTAAAGTTAACTAAGAACTCAGTGTAAGCCGGGTGTGGTGGCACATGCCTTTAATCCCAGCACTCAGGAGGCAGAGGCAGGCGGATTTCTGAGTTCGAGGCCAGCCTGGTCTACAGAGTGAGCTCCAGGACAGCCAAGGCTACATAGAGAAACCCTGTCTCGAAAAACCAAAAAAAAAAAAAAAAAGAACTCAGTGTAGTCTAAAAAAGTAAAGAGATTATAGAGGTATATATAAAATTGTGAAAGAAAAAAGTTTTGATTTTTTTTCTTTTTTTTTTTTTTTTTTAGAAAAACTAAAGGTAGTAGCTGAGGGAAACGGGTTCTTTGTTTGTTTTTCCATTAACCAAAAATTTTATTTATGCATCCATTTTATTTTAGGGTACTATATTTTAAGTGGTTTTCCTAATTGAAAAATATTGTCACACAAAATATTCTAATCAGTTTCCCGTCCTCCAACTCCTCTCAAATCCTCCCTACCCACCCAACTCTAGGCTCTTTCTCTCTGTAGAAAACAACAGCAAGACAACAAACAAAAAAACAAAATTTTTTAAAAAGAAATGCACACACAAAAAATAAAACCTAGCCGGGCGTGGTGGCGCACGCCTTTAATCCCAGCACTCGGGAGGCAGAGGCAGGCGGATTTCTGAGTTCGAGGCCAGCCTGGTCTACAAAGTGAGTTCCAGGACAGCCAGGACTATACAGAGAAACCCTGTCTCGAAAAAACCAAAAAAAAAAAAAAAAAACCTACAAAAACACAAAATTGGAAACCATAATATACATGAACAATACCAGTAAGACAAAAAAAAAAAAAAAAAAAGCCCAAACAAAGCAATACCAGGCACAAAGTCTGCTAAAATAGCACGGCTATTTGCTCATCCACAGTGGGACCCCATCTTACCTGAACCTGCGTGTGCTGCCGCAGCCTCTCTGAGTTTATATGTGGGGTGCTAGATTTCTATCTAGCAAATTCAATAATCTTAAATATCGTCTTATTATTTAGTGTGGCCTTTCTTTATTTACACCCCAACTCTCAGAACCTTTTCTGCCACACACAAAGCCTCTAATTTTGTCACAGTATATTTTCATTTTAAATGATCTTTTAACACAAAACCTTGTTTACTATATAAAACTCACTCTTGTCCAAAACCATCTCCCTTTTTCTTAGCCTTCTTCATCAACAGTAAACTTCACACCTATGGCTTGAGATCTCTTTCTCTCACATGACAGTGGTTCCTTTCTGCCTTTTGAAAATATCTTTCTCATCCTGAAAATACCTATTTCTCAATAAAGCCACTGCATCTTAAGTGACTACTCAGAAAACTGCACGTGAGACAAAGGGGGAAACGTGCGTGCTTTCTAAATGCGTAACAACCATAAACACAGCACAACTTCCCATTTTAAGACAGAAAGTTAGGTAACTGTCCATAAAGAAGATGCTATGTAATGAAATACATCAAGCTGGTCTGTACATCTCAAGATGTCCTTTTCTTTTAAATGATATTTTCCCTGAGATTTTCATACAATACATTTTGGGCATGTCCATGCTCGGTATTCTGCCACCCAGCCCCTCCCATTCCCCACTCCACACCCTTAATCAAGTCCAGTTTCTGTCGCCAAGCTACTTACTACTCTTGGACAACGTACATCACTAAAGAAGGCTGACCCTCCCTCTCCCAGCAGCTTTGCAGTATAGTGGTGGGGGTTTGGGTGCCCATGATACCCCCTCCGTGTTGGGATTGTGTCTTGCTCGAGCTTTAGCAGGTCACAAGTGCGCTGTCGTAACTGCTGTGTGTTCGTATGAGCAGCTGCCCTGCTGGGCCTGGAAATGCTTTTCCTTGATGTTATCTCTCATCTCCCATCTCCATCTCTTACAATCTTTCCACCCACTCCGCTGAGAAGATTCCCGGGGCTTTAGGTAAAGGGGTGTGATGTGTCTATCCTGTTCAGGGACGAGCACTCCACGGTCTCGATTCTCTGCACACTCATCAGCTGGGGAATCTCTTCACTAATGGCCAGCTACCACAGGGAGAAAGTTCTCTGCTGAGGACTGAAAGCTATATTGACTTACAGGTAAAGAACTACATCATTAAGTCTTAAAACTATATCCATTTTAGCAATAATAGTACTGGTTTCTCCCTGGGGCCTTACTTAGCTTAATTAATTAATTAGTTCTTGGTCCTGTCAACACTGTCAGGTATAGATTCCATCTCATGAAACAGGCCTTAAATTCTATCAGAAGATGTTTGGTTACTCCCATAACATTCGTGCCCTGTCTTAGTTAGTGGGAAAATCTAGAGAGATTTCATAACACACACTCACACATACACACACAAATAAATGTAAATTTTTAAGTTTTAAAAATGTTTTAGATTTTAAGAAATATTTTAGTTTTATTGTACCCTGGATTGACAAAAATAAGACCTTGGTAAAACCTGCTTTTAACAGTCAAAAATCATCTTAAATGCATACACACACACACACACACACACGTACACACCTTAAAAGTAAGCATATGCTGACAGTACTGCTCAACAAAATTTTTTAAATGTTTAAAAATTTTTAACATTTTTAAAGGAGCCACATATTTTGTTACACCCCCCTGATATAAAATGAATATAGAGATAATTACATGAAGACAATTGCCATGGATGTACATAATAGCTCATCTGCAGAGAAAATAATACTTAAACAACTATGAATGGTTGTGTCAAGATTATATTTATTATATTTAAGAGAAGGGATAGCTTTTTATTGTTGAATTCTCTGTATGAGATTCCTCAGTAAATGTGCAAGAAGAGTTTTTAGAAGGTCCGTCCTAAGGATTTCGGGAAGGCTTCTGTAAAACCTGAGGGGGAAAGTCCACGCTGTCTGACTAGAGCATGTAGTAGTGTATGGCTAGAGCATGTAGTAAGGTATGACTAGAGCATGAAGTAATGTATGACTAGAGCATGTAGTAGTATATGACTAGAGCATGTAGTAATGTATGACTAGAGCATGTAGTAGTGTATGGCTAGAGCATGTAGTAAGGTATGACTAGAGCATGAAGTAATGTATGACTAGAGCATGTAGTAATGTATGACTAGAGCATGTAGTAATGTATGACTAGAGCATGAAGTAATGTATGACTAGAGCATGTAGTAGTGTATGACTAGAGCATGTAGTAATGTATGACTAGAGCTTGTAGTAGTGTATGACTAGAGCTTGTAGTAATGTATGACTAGAGCATGTAGTAATGTATGACTAGAGCATGAAGTAATGTATGACTAGAGCATGTAGTAATGTATGACTAGAGCATGAAGTAATGTATGACTAGAGCATGAAGTAATGTATGACTAGAGCTTGTAGTAATGTATGACTAGAGCATGTAGTAATGTATGACTAGAGCATGTAGTAGTGTATGACTAGAGCATGTAGTAATGTATGACTAGAGCATGAAGTAGTGTATGACTAGAGCATGTAGTAATATATGACTAGAGCTTGTAGTAATGTATGACTAGAGCATGAAGTAATGTATGACTAGAGCTTGTAGTAATGTATGACTAGAGCATGTAGTAATGTATGACTAGAGCATGTAGTAGTGTATGACTAGAGCATGAAGTAATTAATGTATGACTAAAGCATGTAGTAGTGTATGACTAGAGCATGTAGTAATGTATGACTAGAGCATGTAGTAGTGTATGACTAGAGCATGTAGTAGTGTATGACTAGAGCATGTAGTAATGTATGACTAGAGCATGTAGTAGTGTATGACTAGAGCATGTAATAATGTATGACTAGAGCTTGTAGTAGTGTATGACTAGAGCATGAAGTAATGTATGACTAGAGCATGTAGTAATGTATGACTAGAACATGTAGTAATGTATGACTAGAGAATGTAGTAATGTATGACTAGAGCATGTAGTAGTGTATGACTAGAGCATGTAATAATGTATGACTAGAGCTTGTAGTAGTGTATGACTAGAGCATGAAGTAATGTATGACTAGAGCATGTAGTAATGTATGACTAGAGCATGTAGTAATGTATGACTAGAGCTTGTAGTAATGTATGACTAAAGCATGTAGTAATGAATGACTAAAGTATGTAGTAGTACTTGAGGGTCTGGCCAGACGACCGCCTTCCCCTAAGTCAGAGTTTCAGAGAGCAACACCTCCCTGGCTTTTGAGGAGGTCCCTTTTGTGGGGAAGGGTTAGGGTTGGCAGAAAATAGCTGTTGAGGTCATTGGCTGTTAGTACTTGGGGGAGCTCAGGCCTCAAGGCTGCCTGGGGGGTGGATAAGGGCAAGAATACATCATGTGGCAGGGGAATCATCACAGGTGTTCAGGAGTAGCAAGGCAAAGGGGGTGGGTACACATTGTAGGGATATAGTAGGCTTAGGAAGCGTATTCTCGGAAGGTATGGAGACTTAATACCAATGTGCCACACTGTGGCTCCTTACCTGTGTAGCTTTTGGTTTTACACTTCACCCAGAGAAGAGAAGGGAAGGAGAAAGAGGTGGCTGAAGGCATTTCTGGTGGTCATAGAGAAGACTGCTGGAGGCTGTATAAAGGGAGGACATGAGCCCTCCAAGGAACAGCTGGGGATTTAGTGTAGATATGAGGGAGAACACAGCCAGAGGCATCAGGAAGAGTCCAGAGCAGGGAGAGAAAATGGGCTTCAGTTCTGACAGAAAAAGCAAGGTGTGTAACAGTCCATGGTTCACCAAAGAGTGACACTCTGGACTCAAATAGTATGTAAAAAGCAAAGAGTGTTTTAGTCTGCAGATGTCCAACATGCTGGGGTCTACCAGCTACAAAGATGGAGAGACCCCAAAGTGAGCTGAAAGGCCTGATTTAAAGCACATTAGGGAAATTCCGGGGAGGGGTAGGTGACCCCTATCTTAATCTTGGCTCTATCTCTAGGGACATTCCAGAACCACTGCTGGGACAGGGGAGTGGGGGGGGGGCTAGAAACTGTTGCTGGGGAAGTCTGTAAACCACTTCTGACCCATTGTCCTTGCCTCAGGCAAGTTGGCAGCTTCTGGGGGCTGGACTTGCCTGGACTTAACCAGTTCTTGGAAACAGAGATTTAGGCCTAGTCTCCTGAACTGCCAATTTGAAACGGGTCATGGAGTCAGCCTAGCCTTCTCAGGTGTCTTCTTGTAAAGATTCTGAAGGAATGGGAGGTGATGCACTAAAAGGAAGCAGGCCTGGTTAACATATGATCTATGCTATGGACATACATGACTGACGCGGATCAGAATGAAGGCTGAGGTGTAACGGCAGCTCAGCTGCCTCAGACCCTGTCGGGCAGGGGTCTAATTCTGTTCCCCATCCTATTCACAGTTGGGTTTGCTCAAGGCCTACAAGTTACCTGGAAGTCCAGGATTTTCTAACTGGCAAAGCTGCTTCCGCCATTTTAGAAGATGAAGCCATCTTGGTTTCAGAACGTCAGGATCCCCCAATAAATGACCAAAGGGCAGAGCCAGTCTAGGGCACAAACCACACATCATCAAGCCAAAAAAATGGGGGGGGGGTGGAAATCACTCTCAAGCCATAAAATCTAATGGAGTTTGCCCTGCTGAACTTGAGACCCACAGCTTTCTTCTTTATGGCCCCTCCTGTTGTGATGGTGGTGTCCACACCTATTTCAGAAGCAGATCCCTTCTGCTTTTTAAGTCTCACTGGTAGAGGAGGGCTCTGCCTCAGAAAGAATCGTACCATGAGACTTGCTCACAGCCATTTGAGGTGATGACCTGGGACTTAGCCAGTGTTGTGTTGCTGTGAAGAGACACGGAAAGCCAAAACAACTCTCATAAAAGAAAGCCCTTCCTTGGGACTGCTTTATGGTTTCCGAGGTTTCTTCGTTCTGGGGATGGGAAGCACGGTGGCTCTCAGGCAGACATGGTACTGAAGGAGCAGCTGGGTGTCCTTCATCTGGATCCGTAGGTAGCAAGAAGAATCTCTGGGCATAAGATAGGCTTTCTGAAACCTCAAAGCTCACCCCCAGTGACACACTTCCCTCTACAGGACCACACCTCCTAATCTTTTCAAACAGGGCCACTTAGTGAGCAAGTGTTCAAAGCTATGAGCCTGTGAGGGCTCTCATTTCAAACCACCGCAGAGAGCGCTGGAATGGGTTAAGGCTGGGACCCAGTGAACTCACTTTGCATGTGAGAAGGCATAAAAAGGAATCTGCGGGTGAATTAGGCAGGGTGTGGTAAGTAAGGCACCTCCTTCAAGTTCTTGTGCTGAAGTCCTGACTCCCAGTACCTGAGAATGCGCTATTGAACACATTGAGGCCATTGGGACGAGCTCTCAGATAACACAACTAGAGTCTGTACAACAGGAATGTTTGAACCCAGGCGCAAACAGAAAGAATATCATGTGGTAAAGACCTAGGAGAGAGACGTGTATCTATAAGCTAATGAAAGAGGTCCAAACAGAATCAAGACTTTTATTTTGGGTTTTAGTCTTCATAACTGTAAGAAAACAAATGTCTATTGTTTGCTGCCCTCCTGACTGCGGTATTTTGTTATGGCAGGTCCAGCAGACTATACAACCAGTTTAATAGTGAAACATTCAGCAATAAAGGGGAATTATTAGGACTGGGGAATGTAGCTCAGTGACAAAGTGCTTTCCTATCCTGTGCAAAGACCTGAATTTCATCCCCAGCCTGGGGGAAGGATGGTTGGGGGGGGCGGGGGGGAGGGGGGACAACAGAATTATTCATAACTGTATTGGTTAGCTTCCTGTTGCTGTGATAAAATACCATGACCAAAAGCAATTTGGGGGAGCAAGAGTTTCTTTGGGCTTACTGTTCCAGAGGGAGAGTTCATAAAGATGGGAGAGCAAGCAGCCACAGCAAGAACTGAAAGCTCGCCAGGCGTGGTGGCGCACACCTTTAGTCCCAGCACTGGGGAGGCAGAGGCAGACGGATTTCTGAGTTCGAGGCCAGCCTGGTCTACAAAGTGAGTTCCAGGACAGCCAGGGCTACACAGAGAAACCCTGTCTCAAAAAAAAAGAACTGAGAGCTCAGAACTTCAGTCACAGACGTGAGGCAAATGGCAAACCAGAAGTGGCTAGAAACTCCCAAAGCCTGCCTCCAGTGACATTCTTCCCTCTAGCCAGGCTACACCTCCTCTAAGCATTACCACCAACTGAGACAATTGGAGACCAAGTGTCCCAATACCAGAGCTTATGGAGGGCATTTCTCGATCAACCCTTCACATTCCACTCCCTGGCTCCACAGGCTCATGGCCATGTCCCAGTGCAAGATGCATTTAGTTCAACTTCAAAGCCCCCATAGCTTCCAGATTCTCGGCACTGTTTAAAGCTCCAATGTCTCTCTTCTGAGACTCATGGTGACCTCTTAACTGTGGTTCAGTTAAAATTAAAAAGAAAACGATGAACTTCACAACATAAGACTAAACATTACCAGGGCTGGAGAGTTGATTAAGAGGTTAAGACTACACATTGCCATTTAAAAAGGAGGAACACAGGTGGGCACTGTGAGGCATTCCTGGATCAAAACCTACCAGGGAGTCCTTTTCCTCCTCCCAACCCCCACCCATGGAATTTAGGTTTGTAGATTGGGAAAGGGTTAAAAAATAGAACAGGACAATGAGGCCAAGCCCAGCACTCCAGCTGTGCTGTTCTTCCAACACGGATCCTAGACACTGAAACAGAAACAGCTGCCTGAACTATGGTGCAGGTTCCCACCGCGGCCCCTTGGAAGTGTCATCTCCTCCTGCTCCTGCCACAGGGCTCCTGCTCCTCACCATGCATTGAGGAGGATGCTGAGGGTGTCCCTCCGTGAAAACATGCTCTCCAGTCTGTTTCCCTGTTAGTGGAGCTTTCTGTCTGTTGGGAAAGTTCTGCTGTATCACCAAGTATGCTGCTGGAGTATTTATTTAGTATTTATTTTTTTTAAAAAAAAATAAACTATACATGATATTGAGAAAAAAATAAAATTTACTAATCAAAAGTTTTTTTTTTAATGAAGCAGCCATTCCCCCTTATTTTAGAGGGTGACAGAACATGGGAAGAGGGAAACTTCAGCTGCAGAGAGGACCACTCAGAGCCTTAACCTATTGGTTATCCAAATTATTAAAGATCTCTTCTTTCTAGTTAAGTTTAGTTAACCATTGTCAGGTTTCTTCTTTACTAAGTTTGACTCATCCTATAAATTCTACCATCTGTTCCACAATGTAGCTCATCCAGAAAAGTCACCCATTCATCTGTGAATGGAAGAAATCCTCTCCCTCCTCCTCCTCCTCCTCCTCCTCCCCCTCCTCCTCCTCCTCCCCCTCCCCCTCCTCCTCCATCTCTCTCCACAGACAGATCACGGTGCTCAGCCTTCTATGCAGTATATGTGCTCCAGGCCTGCTGTGCACAGGTGTGAACTTTAAACCACATAAAAGGCATGGGCAGGGCTTGGCATCTGGTACCAAGTACACAGATGCAGATAAGGACTCAGGTACTGGGGAGTGCAGGGGAATTCTGGGAGGCCAGGAAAAGGAGATGCCAGTCATTCTACAAGGCTTTGGCACACATTTGCAGAGCTGGTTTTTCTGCACCTTTAAAACCAATAAAATGGAGCACAACGGGTTTGATAAAAACAAGAATCTGAGTTAACCATTAAGCGAAAGAATGAGAGGAGGCTTTGCAGTTGTATCAAAATGAAGATTATGGCAGGTAATTTCTTTCTGCAAAACAGAGGGGAAAAGGATAATGTATAAAACTAGGCAAGTCTTTCAAAACCAACCACGTCATGGACCGACCTGAAAACTAACCAAATATAAGCAACGAAGTGAGAAGCACTTACTCTTGGAAAGCTTCTATCTTCAGGCAAGGACATTTTGCCCACAGACGCTTCTATCACCCCCTTGCTCCGTCGGTAGCTTTTAAGTAAGATCAGCTAATCGTGAAAATACTGGTATATAAAGACTAAATTCTTTTTTGGGGGGTGGGGTGGGGTGTGATAGTTTATTTAAAAAACAGAAACAACAAAATAAAACAACAACAGTAACAAATAAAACGGTGCCACACTGATCGTGTGACCAGCATGCACGTCCGTAATGGCTTTTCTCTTGCAGTCTGCTTAGATACTGAAATGCTTCAATAGGACCAAGAACGTTAGAGAGCAAGGATCTTGGATGAAAATGGACACTAGTAAGCCTGGTGCATTAACCCACAGAATTCACGTCAAGTCCCACGAGTCGGTGAGATGATGCTACGTGGTTAGGGAGGACAAGCGTTATCTCAGGAGGAGGCAGCATCAGCTTTACACTTCTCTGTACTTTAATCTTCAGTTTATGATTTAAGCTATGTCCACCCTGGCTAAAGCACAATCAGACAAGACACCTCAGGTAATATCCTTGCTACTATTGCACAAGTTTAGTAATTTTATTAAAAGAAAAAAAATCAAACCACCATCAAAACAAAGAGGCAAATAAATGGGACGTTCAAATCATAAAGACTAAATTCTAACTGTGAAAAATTCTTGGCTTTGCTGTCCATGAGAAATGAACATGTAATGAATACTCAAGGATGAAAAATTAAAAAAAAAAAACAAAACCCAGCTTTGCTAGCCTCTCAACACAGTCAAGTTTGTGGTGGGCCCCAGACTAACCAGGAACTTAGCAGAGGGAACTTTGCAATAATGCTATACAGGATTGAGAAAATCTCTCTGTACATCTCCTATGATCACATTAGGAAGACCTGGGAAATCCCAGCAAGAAGTGAAGGCCAAGGAAGACGTGAAAGCCAGCCTTCTCCAACCCATAAATAGATGGCTTGACACAGACCAGATGTCATGAAGAACCAAGAAAGCAAACCTCTGCTCCAATAACTGGATGATAATCTCTAATAATTCGTTATGAAAATAAGAATGCAACCTTTACGAAATCAAACTAATAAATAAAAGATCAAGAATTGTAGCTAAATAAAGACAGAATCTGTACATCATGCAGGTCTCCATAGTCCAGGCAAGCCACTATAGAGTCCAGGGTTGCTACAGTTAAAATGGATAAGACATAGAAACAGTAAATTATGAATTGCTACAAAAGCCAAAGACACAAAAAGTAGAAAAAAAAACTCTAAATGGCTTGAATGCTGTTTTTAATAGACAAAGACTTCAATGCAATCATTTTAAATCTGTTCAGAGAATTAAAACTGTTCAAAGGATTAAAAGAAAATACAACAAATGTAACCAAACAAATAAGATACCCAAACAGAGAAATGCAAACTTCAAAAAGAGTGGAAATGCTAACACTGAAAAGTCCAATCACCGGTCAAGAGCTCCTTAGATCAGGGCTTTATAGCAATGTACACCTGTGATGTTACAACTTGGCAACTGAGGCAGGAGGATGGTAAGTTCAAAACCAGCCTGTACTATAAAGTGAGACCAGTCTCAAAGGTAGGGGGAGAAGGAAGAGAGATAGAAAGGAAAGCGGGGGAGGGGAGAGAAGAGGGGAGGGAAGGAAGGGAACAAAGAGTCAAATAACTTGAAAAATAAATAAAATCGTCTAGTTTCAAGAGCAGGAGTGAAAAAGAATGGAGACAAATAATAGAGCCAGCCAATCACAGGAAAATATTAGATTTCCCCACATACATGCAACACAAGCTCCAAAAGAAGAAAGAGAGGGGGGATGAAGAAATGCTGACTGAAAAACCTTCCAAATCTGATGAAAAACTTTACCTTATAGACCCAAAGAGCTCAGCCAAAACTGAACTTCAGGTTCATAGAGAGAACCTCTCTCAAAAACCCAAGAGAGAATACCTTAAACTTCTGAGTTAAAAAAAAAAAAAGACAGTGTGGGGTGATGCCTGAGCCCTCACTGCTAATGGGAGGTGAATTTCTGAGCCAGTAAAGGTCACCCCTAAGGCTCTCTGCCTTTTTTGCAAGATGTTCCATGCCCCAGCCCCAGAGAAAGAGATGGAGATGGAGAGAGAGAGAGAGAGAGCCAACATTGACCTCTGGTTTATGTATACCCATGCACATATCTCATGCACAGAAGGGAAAGATGAGGAGTGGAGAGGGAGAGATGGGACTGAGAGAGAATATGAATGAGTGAATGAATGAATGAATGAATGAAATCTGAGAAAGCTAGACTGACTAGTGAAGGCATTCATCTCCCAAAGATGGGCAATGAAGCCTAGAGTGGATGACTGCTTCTTCAAATGCAGATAAGCAAGAGAAAGAAAACAAGACCAAAGAAACACAGGCCAAGCAACAGAGTAACACTCACAGCAAAGCCCTTGCAGAGAAATGGAGGGCTGTGAATTACCAGAGCACGTGTCCAAATATATAACTGCTTTAAGAAAGCAGGGTGAGCTACAAATGAACAGACTGATAAATCAGAAGGAAATATAAGATCTAACCAGGAAGTCCAGCAACCAGAAATGAGATGGGAAGAGGCCCCCTGCCTGAGTCGCCTGCCCCACCCACCACAGCCAGCAGGCCTAGCAGGCAAGTAGCAGGCCTTATGATGGCTGGGTAGGTCAGGCCCGGATCATAACCCCAATCTTGAGAGCAAAAAGACAGCAGCAGCAGCAGCAGCAGCAGTGGTTAAATGATCTGCTTCAGTGGTGGCGCACTGCTTTAATCCCAGCGCTTGGGAGGCAGAGGCAGGCAGATTTCTGAGTTCGAGGCCAGCCTGGTCTACAGAGTGAGTTCCAGGACAGCCAGGGCTATACAGAGAAACCCTGTCTCAAAAAAAAAAAAAAGATTTGCTTCGTAAAAGGTTAATTAAACCAAAAGAAACTCCAGAAAGGCCCATATCAGATATGGAAAAACTTCCAGGGACCCGGTCAAAAGCCCAGATGGAGGTACACCCCTGTCAGCACCAGGACAGTCACAAAGAGAAGACAGTGATGTAGAAAGAAAAGGTTGGGGCAGGATTTTGCTGCAACATCGAACTTCACTGCTGGTTCTGATTAATGTAAGCGCAGTCAAGAACCGTTTATTCATTACATATCATGAACATGAGTAGTGAGTCTGCATGACTGCATCTCTGCTCACCACCAACTTCCTTGGGAAAAATAACGTATTTTTCTGAATAAATCTTAGCTAATGTTCATAATTTTGATATAAGTGGAATAGCAGCACATCGTATCCGCTTCAGTTAAGTGCCTTCTACAGGATGGGTGTTGGACACAGTCGTCCGTGTGAATTCACACCAGATCGTCTCCAGTTTTGTGAACTGGCATTGTGCATGCACTTGCTCATTGCTAGATTAACCATCAGCCTATATTATGTTGTAAATTGTGCCTTTGTCCATTGCTTATGTTTTTCCTTATAAATCTGTAATGGCGCTTCTTCCGGCATTGGTTTCAAGTGGACCGCGCCGGCTTCAGGCTATTTGAAGGATTCTACCCAAACATGGATATCAGACCAAATCACACGATTTATATCAACAACATGAATGACAAAATTAAAAAAAGAAGAATTGACGAGATCCCTGTATGCCCTGTTTTCTCAGTTTGGACATGTGGTAGATATTGTGGCCTTAAAGACCATGAAGATGAGGAGACAGGCTTTTGTTATATTTAAGGAACAGGCTGCAGCGGCTGCAAACAAGAAGCCTGGTCAGGAACACCCAAGTCAGCTAATCCCCAAGGAACTGCAGCGCCAAACCCTCAGGTCCCTGATTATCCTCCAACTATAGCCTATTCCTTAATAACTTACCAGAGGAGACACATGAGATGATGTTATCCATGCTGTTCAACCAGTTCCCTGGATTCAAGGAAATTCGCTTGGTACCAGGGAGACATGACATTGCCTCTGTAGAATTTGAGAATGATGGGCAGGCTGGAGCTGCCAGAGATGCTCTGCAGGGGTTTAAGATTACACTGTCCCATGGCATGAAGATTACCTATGCCAAGAAGTAACATGCAGGATACCAGTTTGGAAGGACTTGGTATTATTTATAGTGTTTGTTTTGATCACATTCGGTCAAGTCATTTTAAATGGTTGGAAGTGAAGGTGAAGTTTTGGGAGAAGCGTCACCTAATTTTTTTTTAGTTTTGCTGAACTATGAAATACGGAGCCGTAATTTTGTACAATAAACTTTTATTTGTATTCTGTTTGCTGGTTTATTGTCCTATCATCAAACACTTATTTTTGTACAAACCTGAAAATGTATAAAACTCAATAATGGAGCAGCTAATGACACAGAAGTTGAAGGGAGCAGACTGCAGCAGCCAGTGAGCAGCATGTTAATAGTAAAATGATCGCCCTGTTGTGAGTAAACAGGATATTTGCTTCTGTCCAAAGTGCAGTGCTTTGCTAGATGGACTAGGGATCACACAGTATTAGTGGCCATGTGATAGCAGCTGCTTACTGTTGTCTAAAAAAAACAGGAAATAAAATTGCTGCCTGCAATGTGAAAAAAAAAATCTGTAATGGCTGGGATCGGAGAGATTGCTCAGCAGTTAAGAGTACTAGCTGCTCTTCCAGAGAACGTGGGATTGATTCCCAGCACCCACACGGCAGCTTAAAACTGTCTGTAACTCCATTTCCAGAGAATCAGGCTTTCTCTTAGATATGAATGCAGGTAAAATACCCATACATACACACACACCAAAAAAAAAAAAAAGTAAAATTAAATTTAAAAAAATATGTAAAAAGCTTTATAATTGACAGTCACTGTATAGCTGCCAACTTCCTGATTTATCTCCATCTCTTAGACTTTTGGTTTAATTACATTGTGTTTCTCTGGATGTATGTGCCATGATGTGCCTCTGGAGATGAGAGGACCTATAGGAGTGGGTCCCACTTCTCCCACCAAGACTGGGGACGGGTCAACAGGCTCAGCAGCCAGCATCCTTTACTGGCTGAGACATCTAACCAGCCCCCTTTTCGTCTTTTTGACATTAAAAAAATGCCTACACAGAGCTGGCCCCACCTTTGGTGTGCCGTGAGGTGGTGTGGGCACAGGAGAGATGGCTTCCCACAATCCCTTGCTGGTTTTAGAACTTAGTAGAGCAGGCTATGTGCCTGGACTGGCCAGCACTGGTGGTGCCAGTGCAGGCGAGCCACCCCGAGGGCATGAGAGTGGGAGAGCTTGCCCCATCCCTTATTGGCTGTGGCACTTGGGTAAGCTAGCCAGGCAGGCAGGCTGGCCCTAGTGATATGGGTATGGGAGAACTGGAGGGCTGACCAACTCAGCTCCTACTCAGGGCTTAGGGTTGGCCCACCCTAACATCTACCCCTTCTATGAACTACTGGGGCATGTGAAGGAGCCAGTCCCGCTGAGCCAAAGCTGCAGGATCTCTATGACACAGATCAACAACAAGATATCAGAGAGGAGTCCTGGTGAAGATCCAGTACTGGCAGTATAGCAGAAGCCAGAGGCCTTGAACCAGAACAATGAATGACTCATTACAATGAACGTTTGCAAGTAAAGGGGTTTGGACAAAAAGGTTGTGTGACACTGTGATACAGTGCAGCTCCCATGATGAGATTTTTGTTCTCTTGTTTATCCTTTGGCGGGGGCAGAGATCACAGGGGCAGAGGGCAGATACAAAGGGGCAGGGACATGAGTGGAATTGGGGTGCATGATGTGAAATTCACAGAGAATCAGTAAAAAGCTTTTTAAAATTACTACATAGTAAAGTTTCTTCTCTCTAATCCTCTCGTTCACATCTGTGCCTAGGAAGATATCTTTACACTGAGTCAACAAATACTTACCTGGCCTCCATTTCTCCCCACCAAACTTATTTATTTTCACAGCCCCGGACCCGACAGTGTTCTCCCCAACCCTAAATTACCTGGCAGACAGTACTATTACAGTGATTTAAGGGCTTTTCACATAAAAAGACTTGATCTTTGTTGGTGTGGCTTATGATCAATTCTGCTTCTTGCCACAGTGTGGAGGGGATGGTGCTTTGCAGGCAGGGTTTCATGTCGCCTAAGCTGGCCTTGCCTTTATTAAGAAGGGGAGGATGACCTTGAACTCCTGACCCTCTGGCTTCTACCTCCCAAGGGCTAGGACTAAAGGCATGCAGTGCACCACTATGCCTGGCTCAAAATACACAGAGTGGAAAGACTTCTGGTCTATCGTGTAAAACAGCTGGGTGTGTTGTGTATGTATCCTTGTGATCTCAGTGCCAGGGAGACAGGCGGATCTATACAGGTCATGGGCAGGGCAGCCAGCAGAGCATACTTAGTGGGCTCCAGGCCAATGAGAAGTCCTGTGTTAAGAGTAAGGTGGATAGTATCCCTCAGAAGTAATACCTGAGGTTGCCCTCCAGCCTCTACACACATACCCACTCCTGTCTCTGTCACACACACACACACACACACACTCCATATGCACACATGTACCTCTATGTGTCTATATGTACGTATATGTCTTCATCATTCAGTCGCTAACTGATGATCCTCCTCTCTTAGACATCCTAGAACAGCGATGGCAAACTTCAAGGGCCATGCTCTCCCAGGGAGCTTCTTTCTAATAGTGGGACTGTGGTGGTCAGTGAAGTACCCACTGAAATACTTTCACCACAAGGGCTTGAAGAAGAACAGACTGAGCCATCAGCAGGAGCGTATTGAGATCATTGAAGGTGCAGTGAAGACTCTGTTTGCAGTCATTGGTAAGAACAGAGTCATTTTGTCTTCACATCCAGAACCTTCAACCTACCTCCCAGATCCTGTGAAATAGATGTCTTACTAGCAGAGATAATAGGACAAGGTCTTAGATGACTGCTAGTCTGTTTTATTCTAATATCCATGTGTACAAAGCTTTATATTAATAGTTAATAGACCCTCCTATTGTATATACTATGAATAACTACCAAGTAAACTAGTTTTTGCCCTATGAAGTTATAAGAACAGAACAAATACTTTGTGGAAAAAATGCAAATAAGAATTGGGGGAGTTTTTTTTTAAAGCAATTCCTAGTTCTAAATAGCGTTTAGTTTAAATTAAATCATCATTCCCCAAAGTCTTTATCTAGATCTCAGGCTAATTAACAACCATTCATTGGCATATCCTCCACACAAAAGTCTTAAAGCATTACCAGGAGGGGTACCCACAGGACGGCCAACAAGAGAACAGACAACAGAAAGCCCTCAGAGGGGCTGTGAGGGATTTTAGCCCTATCTCTTTCTCATTGAATCCCCCACCCCTTACTGCAGCAGAGCCTCAGCGACTGGCCTTGAGCTGCTCCTGGAGCCACACCTGCTGAGAACACCAAGCGAGCTCACTCTCAGTGATGCCACTTCTGCTTGGCCCACTGCCCCCATCTGGGTGTGAAGTGGTGACATAAAACCCTCTAGCAAGCAAGACTTAAACACCTGTCAGATTCAGCTAAGACTTCTTGCGTGCACCAGGCAGCAATTTGTGGAGCTCATGAGTGTTCTACAGGATGCAGTAGCAAGGACGCACTGCCTTTAAAAAAAAAAAAAAAGAGCTAATATATTTGCCATCCTGTCTGGGTCAATGTGACATTGTTCAGAGCTTCCATTCTAGTATCAGTGGTACTTCTTCTGGATCATTCCACAAGCTTCCTGATCCCTTATAAGTGAATGCAAATTTGAATGACTTCCAGGCTTGCCCCAAAATATTCTAGGTACTAAGCATAAAGGCAAATCTGCCTTTCAAACATGATAAAAGGTAGAAGGGACAAAAGCCATGCATGGTACAGGCTTGCAATTCCACAGTCAAGAGGATAGAGTTTATAGCCAGCCTGGGCTTAATAGTAAGACTCTCTCAAAAAGCAAAAAATAAACAAAGCAGAAAGAGAAAGTGGCAGGACCCACGCACTATGCAAAAGGCACAGCTTCATCAGTCTGGCCTCATTCCTGTCTCTCTTTAGATACCATGGCCACAGTGTGAGGCCTCGCATTTACCCGTGTTTTAAAGAGTCCTGTGCTGAGAGAGGGTACCCACTCTATGGCAGCCCCCACATATACCCAGCTGCTGCCCTCAGAGTGTCTCAGCCACACCAGCAGCCCAGGGGATATGCCCTGCTTATCTCTGCTGTGGGGCAGAGTCCCTGGAGACCAGTATGTTCCATTTCCATCACTGCTTTTGCCGTATACTCAACCCCTAAAGGAGCACCCAGGGACAGCTGTGTGCTCCTACACTTCAAAAAAAAAAAAAAAAAAACATTCTGTATGGAAGTAGTGTTCAAGTCGGTCCACTGCCGGGCAACCTTTCTATCACGTTTGCTGTGTGCTGCCACCTCTCCCACCTCAGGTTTCACTTTTACTCCCTGGCAGGGATCCTGGCAGAGCAGTTTGTTCCAGACGGACCTCACCTGCACCTCTACCACGAAAACCAATGGATCAAGCTGATGAACTGGCAGCACAGCACCATGTACCTATTCTTCGGTGTCTCGGGACTCATGGACATGCTCACCTACCTTTACTTCCACATCGTGCCCCTGGGGTTAGACAGAGTGGTTTTGGCTATGGCCGTATTCATTGAAGGTAACTTGGCTGGAGAAAGGGAAAGTAAGATAGAAAAGTTGACCTTACGAGAGATCAGAACTTAAAAGACAAGAAACACATATAAAGACCTTCCTCAGAAAATCAATTCTCAAGACCTCCAAAGCCTAAAGAGGGTTAGGTCCTGTGCTCCGGGAGGTCCAGATAGCATGGTCCATAATGAAATCAAGAAAGCTTGTTTTTTTGTTTTGTTTTTTGTTTTGTTTTGTTTTTTTCTGAGACAGGGTTTCTCTGTATAGCCCTGGCTGTCCTGGAACTTACAGGAACCAGGCTGGCCTCGAACTCATAAATCCACCTGCCTCTGCCTCCCGAGTGCTAGGATTAAAGGCATGCGCCACCACGCCCAGCTCCCAAGAAAGCTTGTGATTACACCTGAAAACGTGTGTGTGTGTGTGTGTGTGTGTATACATATGCATGTATGCATCAATGTATGCATCCATGTATGTATGCATGTATGTATGTATGTATGTTCACTCATTCAACTTTTTACAAACCAGCACCATGGCTAAATTACTACACCCGCTCTGTCTTGCCTTTCAATGGAATCTGCAGCAAACAGGTTCTTTTATATCCTCAACAGACCCACAAAACCAACAGTCAGCAAGTGCTTGCTGTCAATGATGGCATGGCAGCAAAATGCTGAAGAATCTTACGTCGATTTGAGACAAATACAGGGGGGAAAAATCCAGTAACTGGGAAGGGCCAGAGTGAATGTTTTCAAGCAATCTTCTGATGGCTGTCTTTGGTTCCCACAGGTTTTCTCTTCTACTTCCATGTTCACAACCGCCCTCCCCTGGACCAACACATCCACTCCCTGCTGCTGTTCGGTCTGTTCGGAGCAGCTATCAGCATCTTTCTGGAGGTTATCCTTCGGGATAACATCGTGCTGGAGCTCTTCCGAACCAGTCTCCTTATCTTGCAGGGAACCTGGTTCTGGCAGGTGATTATCCACACTCAATATGGTCTGGGCTGAAAAGCCCCTTGGAGATGCCCAAGAGAAATCCCGATAGTGGCTTGTTGCCTGAAAATACAGCAAATACATCCGCGGGTAGGGGGTGTCTGTCTGGAACTGCAGTATTATTCTGTCAGGATGACCTTTCTACCCCCACGCTACTCCTTGACCTATGAAACTTTTCTCTGCTAATAGCTTGCAGGGACACTGGCTATATATACCTGTATTCACTACACTACTCATGAAACGGAAGTCCTCAAGTTCAGCTAATTTTAAATCAGCCTATACAACAACCAGACTTAACTAAGAGCAGCTTTCCTGTGTGATAGGGCTTCTGGTGTGAGTTGTAGGAACTGTGAGACAGTGAACAACAGCCTGCTGGCCATGAAGACAACCTACCAGAGACATCTTCCTCTCTTCCTCCAGATTGGATTTGTCCTGTTCCCGCCATTTGGAAGGCCAGAATGGGACCAGAAGGACATGAACAACATCATGTTCATCACCATGTGCTTCTGCTGGCACTACTTGGTTGCTCTCTGCATCGTAGCCATCAACTACTCCCTTGTTTACTGGTATGTTTGAAACACATTTTGTGCACGTTTCCTAACAAGTCCCCTAAGGTGACTAACCTCTATTACTTAATGACTGCCAATGTCTTACTAAACGCTGCACAAAGTATTCTTCATTTGTAGGAAGTTACCACAAGTCTTACTTGCCAGCAAGTCTAAGGCTAAAATGAAACTGCCTGATTGGGTCATAGCAAACCTGTTTCAAGTACAAGTCTAAAAGATTCTAAGCTAGTGAATGATAGGGAAATCCTCAAAGCAGAAATCAGTCTGGGCTGAAGTCCCTACTGTCACTAGTCCGGGCTGAAGTCCCTACTGTCACTAGTCCGGGCTGAAGTCCCTACTGTCACTAGTCCGGGCTGAAGTCCCTACTGTCACTAGTCCAGGCTGAAGTCCCTACTGTCACTAGTCCGGGCTGAAGTTCCTACTGTCACTAGTCTGGGCTGAAGTCCCTACTGTCACTAATCTGGGCTGAAGTCCCTACTGTCACTAGTCTGGTGATCCCATCATCTATTTCAAGACTTGTTTTGCTTCTTCCTAAATATGCAGGCATCAAAATATGTACCAGAGCAGAAAGTGCTTTCTATGTACCCCCGAGCATAACAGAGATATAAGAACAACTGACCCCTGCACTTACTGTCCTGGCACCACAGAAAACTTAAGACACATATTGCCCTCTCTGACCCTCATGGCTGTACTGTGTGCTGGCTTTGTCGGTGGCAGTACTTTCAACAAATGGGGAAACAAGGCTTCAAAAAGGCTAAATAATTTTACCAACTAGTAAAGGGAAAGCAAAGCTGAAATTTGGCATGGGTTATCATAGAAGTGTATTGTCTGTGGAAGCTGCCACTGCCTCCCGTCCCACCCCATCCTCATTTACCTACACCCAAAGCAGATACACTTCACCCAGAAAGACCAAAAAAAAAAAAAGGCCGTTTCTTCTAGCTCTGATTTCTGGTCTATGAAACAGCTAGATGGCAAGAGGCTGAATCTGGTCTCAAGAGTAGTGGGTCACTTACTAAGTCCCTTTTTCTACTGTGAACAGAACAGAGAGCCAGATATGTAGATTTTGTATCACTGCTTAATAGACACCGGCAAAGGCTCTGCCATTCTTGACATCCAAGGGGTGTTGAATGGAAGACTTCAATGGCTAATCTAATGGTTCTTATGGTATGTCTACTACAGCTTTCTGACTCGGGTGAAGAGATGTGCAGAAGGAGAAATCATTGGGATTCAGAAGCTGAAGTCTGATCACACTTACCAGTCAGCCCTTTTGAGTGGCTCGGATGAGGAGTGACATCAGGCATGGGGGCGTGGAGACCTCACATCCTTTTTAAACAACACTGGAAAGGATGCAGCCTGTCCCCTGTACTCCAAGGTTTGCCTTATGTGCTCCTGTTCCCAGGACTCTAAGGCTTGCCTTATGTGCTCCTGTCCCTGGTACTCCAAGACTTGCCTTATGTGCTCCTAGGGTTCTATATGCTGCATCCCTCATCTACTACAAAGCTAGAGGCTCAAATACAGGAAATTAGACCTCAAGTGGTTTTTATGCACCATGTTATTGGAATATTTAAGCATAGTTTAACTTAAAATCTGTATTAGAGCAGTAACACCATCCACACAGAAAAGTGAACACCTTCCAGAAGCAGGCCTGTCCTTGTAGAGCAATGACTTTAAAACTGAATTACACTAGGAAGCGACCATGTGGATGAAGCAGGCCGGCCATCACGTGCTGCTTCTGATGTCTTGCCCCTCTTCTCTCAATCAAGCAGGTACTTTCTTCTCAGAAACGTACCACAAGTTAAATGGTGACAAATGTATCACATTTTCTGTATCCATTCCTCTGTTGAGGGACATCTGGGTTCTTTCCAGCTTCTATTATAAATAAGGCTACTATGAACATAGTGGAGCATGTGTCCTTCTTACCAGTTGGAACATCTTCTGGATATATGCCCAGGAGAGGTATTGCTGGATCTTCTGGTAGTACTATGTCTACTTTTCTGAGGAACCTCCAGACTGACATCCAGAGTGGTTGTACAAGCTTGCAATCCCACCAGCAGTGGAGAAATGGATGTATCTGGAGGATATCATCCTTAGTGAGGTAACCCAATCACAAAAGGAGTCATTAGATATGCATTCACTGATAAGTAGATATTAGCCCAGAAACATAGAACACCCAAGATACAATTTGCAAAACACAAGAAAATCAAGAAGAGGGAAGACCAATGGGTGGATACTTCATTCCTCCTTAGAAAGGGGAACAAAATACCCATGAAAGGCGTTACAGAGACAAAGTTTGGAGCTAAGACGAAAGGATGGACTATCCAGAGACTACCCCACCCAGGGATTCATCCCATAATCAGCCACCAAACCCAGACACTATCGCATATGCCAGAAAGATTTTGCTGAAGGGACCCTATTATAGCTGTCTCGTATGAGGCTATGCCAGTGCCTGGCAAATACAGAAGTGTATGCTCACAGTCATCTATTGGATGGAACACAGGACCCCTAATGGAGGAGCTAGAGAAAGTACCCAAGGAGCTGAAGGGGTCTGCAACCCTATAGGTGGAACAACAATATGAACTAACCAGTACCCCCAGAGCTCGTGTCTCTAGCTGCATATGTAGCTGAAGATGGCCCAGTCGGCCATCACTGGGAAAAGAGGCCCCTTGGTATTGTAAACTTTATATACAGGGGAATGCCAGGGCCAAGAAGTGGGAGTGGGTGGGTAGGGGAGCAGGGTTGGGGGAGGGTATAGGGAACTTTCGGGATAGCATTTGAAATGTATATAAAGAAAATATCTAATAAAAAAATCAAAAAAAAAAAAAAGAAAGAAAAAGTTAGATGGCGACAGCTCAGTGTCTTCAATGCAGGGCCAAGGCTCTAACACATTTTAAATAAAAAGCAACTCACAGGCTTTGGTATTTTCAATGTTATCTTTAAATATTCTCTAATCAATCCTATCAATGCTCATTCAGAAGAGCATTCTGAAATGTCTGCAAGAATTAGTGAGATGTCCATCAAGGCACTGACAGTAAATGTAAAAGAACTCCTATGGCTATCATAGGCAGTGTGGTGGGCACCTGGTAATGCAGAGTACTGCATTTTAGCCTTGATCAGAGATAAAAATAGGTGAAACATATAATGTCTTCAAATCAAGTAGCTAGTTCATAGCTGAGCTGAGAACTGAAATTCTGCTGATTCCTCAACATTATCCTTTTGAGGAACATTATATAGCAAGTCTGTACCTCCTAGATGCAAGGGAGAAAAGATCAGGTTATGAAAAGCTTCCAATTTTAAAACAGCTAAAATGTAATGATTTTGAATTCTTAACGCAGACTTGATACTGTTGGCCCTGCACAGGTTTTGTTTTGTATGGTTTGTTTGTTTAGTTTTTATGCCTTTTCCTCAACAGGTATTTATTAAATATCCACTTTGCCCTAGCGCTGAAATGTCTGCAAGAATTAGTGAGATGTTCATCAAGGCACTGACAGTAAATGTAAAAGAACTCCTATGGCTATCATAGGCAGTGTGGTAGGCACTCAGTAAAAGCGGGGACAAGCCGCACACCTTTAATCCCAGCAAACAGAGGCAACTGATCAGAGTTCATGGCCAGTGTGACCTACAATTAACTATCAGGACAGCCACAGTCTTTTGAAACCTTGTCTCAAACAAAACAAAACAAAGCAAACGAAGCACAGGAGCTGGAGAGACAGCTCTGCTGATAAGAGCACCTACTGCTTTTCCAGAGGACCCAGGATTGACTCCAAGCTTGGCAGTTCACTACTGTCTCTAACTGCTGTTTCTGGGTATCTGTTATTCTCTTCTGACCTCCACAGGGCCCAGGTGCAAACGTGGTACACATACACACAAGCAAACATACACATGCATAAAATTAAAACAAATCTAAAAAAAAAAAGTAATACACACATACCACAGAGGAACAGGGGAGAAATGGAGAGCTGGCCCTTTAAAGAAGGTATATCCAGACTTAGTAGTATATACAAAGCCACACAGAACATGGAAAACTAAACACACACACTAGTTCCAGTGAGAAGAGGCTTCTGTGCTGACTGACTGTGAAGGGTCTTCACCTTTCACTTGGACAACCTTGTGTGAGGCTGGGACACTGTCTCAGTGAACTCTCGCCTTCCCCTGTCACTTAAGCATGCGAGTGAAACCCTCCGAGGCTGGTCAGCATCAGACCAAACAGCTACAAGGTAGAAACACCAATCACCACAGTGACCTGGAAGCCTGGTGTCTTTCTCATAATCCACACCCTGTTCCTTCACAAAACACAAAGTTCCTCAGGGTCTTTACTCAAGAAAGGTTAGCTGGCTGGCCTTGTAGAAAGTCACATACAGGGCTTAGAATCTGAAAATACTAGGTATTAGAGAACTCCCGCACTCCCCTTTCAAGGGTCCCTTTGGTTTGCCAGCTGAGCAGGGACTCAAACTCACTTAACAAATACTGGAAGACCCATTCACCAGCAACAATACAAAATTTGTTCTTTTCTTAGGTTCAAGTTGGAAAAGGAACCTATTTCCGATTTTATTTTCATAGAAAAAGAGGCACAGATGCACTTGAGACTTTTTTATACTGGCAGAAGAAACAGTATTCTTGAGGGACTGGCATACAATTATTAAATATAAAACATTAAATTTTATTTGCGTGGGGCTGGAGAGATGGCTTAGCAGTTAAGAATACTACTGAGTATTTCAGAGGTCCTGAGTTCAATTTCCAGCAACCACATGGTGGCTCCCAACCATCTGTAATGAGATCTGATGCCCTTTTCTGGTGTGTCTAAAGACAGCTACAGTGTACTTGTGTACATAAAATAAATAAATAATCCTATAAAACATTATTTTTGTATCACTAACCAGTGGTTTAGGGTATCTTCATTGAATAACCAACCTTAGCAAAACATTCATAGACAGTGAATGTACAAAGTACAAGCTTTGGGGCTGGAGAGACAGTACTTCCTGCTCTTCCAGAGCACCAGAGCTCAGTTAACAACACCTACATCTAGACAACCTCTTCTGGCTTCCACCAGCTCCTGCACATCTATGATGTAAATATATGTGTGCATATATAATATAGATACATGCACACAAATATGCAGATGCAACTAGATAAAAATAAAATAAATAAAATAAAGTACAAGCCAATCAGAATGCTTTTCATTAAATCTTGTCTTGGACACATATTTCTGAATTATTTTACCAACCTATCGACCAGAAGCTCAAAGGACAAATGCCTGCCTGGAACTTTTTGAGGTCTACATATGAAGAAAGCACATGTATTAATATACTCGCGGACGTTGCTGTGGGCACCTCTACTAAGAGGTCTCTAATCTTTACTATTCCAACAACAGACTAGAAGTACCCAAACTAGACTTTTCTGGGGAGTCAATCCCACACACTGGCACCTCAAAACAGACCTGTATTTTATATCTGTGCTGTCTAGGATATATATATCCGATACACTTACACATACAGGCAGTCAGGTGATCTAGCACCATAAAAGCTTGGGATAAATCTGAAGCTAAATGTGAGAGACTTTTATGGGATTTGCAAAGTAAAATCAGAAGAGGTTTAGCAACGGTAATTATCTGAGAGATTATCACCTACTTTCTCTTACTGTTGTCTAGAAACTATCAAATGATTTTCTGTGTGACATATATTCCAAAACACAAAACTCCATGTCAGCTCTATTCCCCACTATGGTCCTGACAACAGTCTTCAGGCACCCATCAGGAGTGCATATCCGTCTCATCCTGTCTCCTGGGGTTTAAGAGCTAGGCCTGTCTTCAAGTTTCACCAGAACACAACCCAGCGAGTTTTCACAGTACATGTGGAAGGCCATGATCATGATCTGTACTCCAGCTGACTGGAAAGGGCTGGGAGGCTGCTTCTGCAGTGCTATCAGTGACTGCATGTACAGTTGAGAGATATGGAAGGCGCCTGTGACAACCCCACCCCACAGCTCCTCCCTGCCACAAAAGGGTGACCTCTCAGGGAGTGTGATGGGGATGCTGAGGTGTGACTCTCCAGAGCTAATGGCTTCTGGTCGGAGTGTGGGAGGAGAGGGACCCAGTTCTGAGGGGTGAGCCACTGGGAGTTTGACCACAATCCTCTAAGTATGTGGACAACACAAACTGGACCTGTTTTCTATTTTACCTTATTTGGAGGGGGAGGAACTGGTCACAAGGGTGACCCCCACTCTTTTGACCAATCCTTCCCCCGCCCCAAATAACAGACATGGAAGGCTGGGAAATGAGCGTGATTAGGATACATGATGTGAAATTCCCAAAGAATCAATAAAAATATTATGTTGGGAAAGAGTTCAGCACAAAGGGAACGTGCCTTAGGAAGGATCTAACGTTCTTTTTCCAGTGCTGAGACAGGGTCTACCATAACACCCAGGTGAGCCTCTAGCCAGCTGAGGTGAGCCGAGCGAGCCTGAGGCTGAAGTCTTAATCTTCCAGCTTCTACTTCTGGAGTGACAGGGATTCCATTATAGGCCCATATGACTCTACCATGTCATTTTTAGTGGTGCTAGGAATCCAACCCAGGCCTGTGGTAGCTAGCTGGCAGGTTCTCTCACCACTGAGTTTCACCTTCAGCACCAGGACTGACTTAGAATTCCAAGACCAGGCGCTCGTATTGGTTTTCTCTAATTCCCCCTCAGATTTCTATCTTCCCATCATTAAAAAGGGATGCCAGTTATATCTGACAAAATTGCTGTAAGATTCAAAAGCAACTGTAAAGCCATTCTGTAGCCAAACGACTTTAACCCTTTTCTGTTTCTCAGCAGCTTGCCAAATGAACCAGTTTCAACACCCCCCCCCCACTAAAACCAGCATTTCCATTCTACATGTCCCCTAGTTGTTTCCCTGTAAAAGACAATGATTAAAGGCCCAGAAATTAAAGATACATTTTTAATAATTTGGATACTTTCACAAAGAGACAAGGAAGCCCTATCCCTGCAGAAAGATTTTCCCACCCAGCCCTGCACCACAGCAAGCTACAAGCAGTCCATAAAGTACTTGGACTTTGTAAAGTACCCTCTGAGCTCTGTCTGTGGCTGATGGTGGCTAAGAAATGTGAAATGGCCAGGAATGAAAACACCAAACTTACTCAGTTCTCCTCTAGCTGGCACTGCCAGGCAGTGCCTACCCCTGCCCCTACCTAACCATTTCCTCTATGTTCCAGTCAGGTGGCCAGCTCCAAGGGTCTGGTTTGCAATGGCTGTTGTACAGCAAGGAGAATGTGCAATGTCTGGGCTATAAGCAAGTGCTCTCTGAGAGCAGCATCCCACCGGCTTTCCCTACTCTCTTGTCCAACAGCTCTGAACCTCCATGTGAACAGGCTTGTCGAGGATAACCCACAGGAGCAGACGCAGGGACAACCAAGATCAGACACTCATATTCAGTACACTGTGCTGAACTAGTCCCACTTGAGGGGTCCATGCTACCTCATGGCCTACATTTCTTACTATATAACCTCTCCACTATCAAGTAAGCCGCCAACCTACTAAGAGCTTTGCTATGTTCTCATTCTGGTTGAAGGGGTAAGTGATCAGTTTAGGGGCACTAAAGCCCAGGTTTCTATTTGATAAAAGACATATAGTAGGTTCTTTAAAAAAATAAGTTACACAAAAATTTTCTGGACACAAAACTCACATCTCAACAAGTCACCAAGAGGATCAGAAACTGAAAAGTAAAATCCTCACATAGAATGAGGCTTATTCCCTGCCGGCCCACTCAGCAACTGGCAGGCCTGCTCCCTGGGCATCCAACACTCGGGAGGTAACCCTGGCTTGTGTGACTGTGACCTCCCAAGACTCTGACGTTCTCTCTTCCTGGACTAGACAGATTATCCCTGGAACCCTAAAGAGGGACCCCTGTCAGAGCTTCACTCTGGAGCATGGCAGCAGAATCTAGGCCGCAGTTGCCATCACTCTCCACCACCCTGCGTCAACAGGACAGCTCAGAAGAACGATGCAGCCTCCTGCTGCTCCCTTTCTGTCAGCAGAGATCCACCGGGCCTGGTCTCTTAGAGAAGCTGCCTCTCCTCGGTCACTGCTGCTCAGGTGCTTGTTTAGGAGATGGAGCTGTGGTCACAACAACAGTGGACACTGCTTTGGAGGAGCCAGAAGCCGTGCCCTGTTGCAGATGGGATGCTGGGACGGTCTGGATGCGCACCTGCTTACAAAGAGAGGAGGTCTGATCAGTGGACTGCACTGTTCATCAGTTAAGAAAAGAAAACAGACAAACCTGAGCTGGTCAACAGTCTGTATCAGACCTTACCTGCGTAGCCTGACCTTGTTGCTGAAGCTGCTGCAACTGCTGAGCAGTGAGGAAACTCACTGGCTTATTGCCAGCAATGAGCTTAGTACCTGCTGGCATGGTCGTGAGGATGATGTTTCGACCCAGCCCACTGAGACTGTGAAAGGGAAACGGAGGTAAGTATGACAACACTGCTCAGGCTCAGGCTGAGGCTACAGACTGCATGACGGACAACGAAGAGGCCTGATGCCCAGGAAGAATCTTCTCGATTCAAACGCAATCTCATACTAGGACATTTCTTCTAGCCTTCCGTGGCAAGAACCACCAGAGTAGTGGATAAAATGACCTAAACTCTATACACGGCCCAGGAAGAGTCAGGCACTACCAGGAAGCATGTATCCCTGGCAAGGAACTCTTGCAGTTGGACAAGAACTCAGAGTATCCCAGAGAGTACAGGAGTGAGTCAGCCTCAGCAACCCAGGAAGATGCCTAAGCCTGTCTCTTAGGAAAGAAAGGGCCACCCCACATCCCAAAACAGCTTTATAATGATTAGGAATGCCAGAATGACTGCATGAGTCTTTTATTCCTGTTTAAGTCAGAGCCAGAGAAAACCAACATTCGCCAAACTATCTTAAGCTTGGCCTCAAATACAGGGAGGGTCCCTTACAGCATCACAGGCCACACCCTGCACCTCCTTGCTTTTTTTTTTTTTTTTTTTTTTTTTTTTTTTGGTTTTTCGAGACAAGGTTTCTCTGTGTAGCCCTGGCTGTCCTGGCACTCATTTTGTAGACCAGGCTGGCCTCGAAACCTCCTTGCTTTTTACACGCAATATATACTGCTTTACTACCCCCCCCCCCCACCCCCGTCGGATTCCTCTCCCTACTCTACAATATAAGCCGAGCACAAAATGGCTCTTTTGTGTCTTACTCATTGCATCCAAAACAGTACTGGGGATGCAATGTGTATTACTGATGAGCATGTCAGCTGCCAGCCACCTTCCCATTCTGGACCAACTGCATTTGCAATTCTACAAACAGCACTCACTTGGCTCCAAGGTTGCCTTTGATGATGGGGGCTGTGACCACGCTCTTGCCCTTCATTGGCTGGCTAATCACAGAGAGAGGAACTGTGATTCTGGTAGGCAGTTTCCCCTACAAAGAAAACAATTAGCTTTGTGGGGAAGAAGGAGATATAACAAAACAGCTAGTGTTTACAGAGAAGAAGCAAGAGCACTACAGACACCTCCAACCCTCATTTCCCCAAGGGTCCCAATATTCCTGAAAACAGAACCCAAGCAACTCTAGTAAACCAGCTTATAACAAGTTATATATCATTTGTTCTACTATCTAAAGAACAGCAACTGTCTGTCATGCGGGGCTCATCTGTGTGTGTGTGTGTGTGTGTGTGTGTGTGTGTCTGTCTGTCTGTCTGTCTGTCTCCTAGGCTGGCCCTCAATTCAGTCTTCCTGCCTTGGCTTCTGCAGTGCTAGGACTCCAGGCATGCACCACACACTCAGCTAACAGCCTGGGACTTTTAAACAATGCTGGCAACTCCATTTTCTGTCTAAGTTAAAGCCTTTGGGGACAAAGGGTGCAAGAGTATAGTTTCAATAGGAAATGCCCCCCACTAGCTCATACACTGACTGCTGCCAAGACTAATCTGTAAGACAACAGACACTTTTAGGAGAGGTGAGGCCTAGCTGGAGGAAGTAGCCAGGGGGAGTGTGATCCTGAAGGCTAGCTTGATCCCTCAGTCTGGTCGCTGCGCCACTGGATGCTCCCTCTCATGAGCTGAGCAGCCTGAGACATGCTCCTACCACTATTATTCTCTGCCTCATCACTGGCCCACAATCAACAAAGCAAAAGTCTGGGCTAAAACCTCTGTGACCATGTCCTGAATTCATCTCCCTAAGTTGTTTATGACAGGATTTTGACACAGCAATATAAAATCTGATAGAATATAATTCTCAAAAATTATTTTTTTTTTACATTTTTATGTTTGTATTTTACCTGAATGTGTGTATGTGCACAACACATGTGCCTAATGCCAGTGAAAGACACGAGGGCAGTGAATCTACTGGAACTTTAGTTGTAGATGGTTATGAGCCACTATGGGGATGCTGGGTCCTCTGGGTATAATTCTTCATATACTCCTGGATCTGTAGGAACCTTTCTGTCTAGATTCATGAAGAATGCTGGCCTACAGCTTTTCTTTATTGCAATGTCTGCATCTGGTTCTGCTGTGAGGATGATGCTGACCTCACAGACAAACTAAGTGATTCTACTACTTCTACAAAAAAATTTACACTATTGTGACACTCCTTCTTTCATAAGCATTTGGTAGAATCGGCCATGGAAACTCTTCACTAGTTATAGTTCCTATATTAAGTATTAGCTCAATTTATGAGAAATAAGTCAACTGAAGTGACCCACTTCTTCCTTACATGACTTTTCATTTTGTATTTATCACGGAAACAAACAACTCTATACCTGAACCACAAAGTGTGTGTTCACCTGGCAGTCCTAGATCTGAGCCACCTGGATTGATGAATCCTATTTGTCTGGATAATAGTGATAATAATAGATGATAATAGTGCTGGACACTCAGTAACTATATGGTGAGGAAGGACAGAGGACCTCTAGTGTTAAAGAGAAAATGGACAGCACCCCAGAGGAATGCAGGCTTACCTGGGCAGGCAGCAGGACAATCTGATAAAAACAAGTCATATTTCTCCAGAGATAAGGAAGGTTAGTTAGGGGACACTAATAACAAACTTGGCCAAGTAGAAAAAAAAATCTAACCCCAAGTTAAAAGGTCCAAGAAGAAAAAGAGACTGGGAGAGAACGTGTACACGTGGGAGTGCAGAGGTCCAACAGCCCAGGGTGTTAGAGGAAAGAAAGAGCACTATACCATTAGGGGTCTAGTTTCTGATGTTTGGTTAGTAATAAAAGTTAATATATTTTCATCCTTGCCT